>NW_007578304.1:185656-197600 GCF_000690725.1 Stegastes partitus
CCTGCCTTCACCCTGAGTCAGCTGGGATAGACTCCAGCCCCCCATGACCCTGGTGAGGATTGAGTGGTGTATAGATAATGAATGGATGGATGGATAATACTTTATTGATCCCTTACAGAGAAATTCCATTCACAGTTACATCCGTCCAAGAAACATAAAGACAATAACTGGGGGAGACAGGAACTGTGGGGTCTGCCAGCCAAACCAGCGCCCTTATCAACGAGAGGAAAAAGGAAAACAAGAGGAAAAAATGAGGGAAAAAGTCAATTCCCAAACTATGCTCCTCGGGGGGGGGGGGCGGCACAGTGTGGGAATAGGAAAAAAACACATCAGCACATCAGCACATGATAAAACATCACAACAAAACTCAAGACTTCCATGTGGGAGGGGGGAGGGGCGGTGTCACAGCCCAGACACGGCGCGTCGCATCAGCCCACAGCATACTGGTCTGCCACGGGGGAGAGAGAGGAGGGTGGAGAGCCAACCAGTCCAGTCCAGGGGTGTGTGTGTGTTGTGTGTCTTCATGTATGTGTTTGTGTAAGTCCATGGACTCCATCACCGGCCAGACTCAACAGTGTCTCTGACGTCTGATGCAGGTGACGGGACACGGCCGTTGCCGTGGAGACGACCTCGAAGAGTTCTGGTCCAGAACAAAGTTCACAGGAGAAGGAGTAGGGGAGGGGAGGGGCTGAGCATCTGTCTGCATAACATCCATCCTTACCGAGCCCTCCTCTCTCACCTCATTCTCCGCATCCTGGCTCCTGTCACCCGGATCCGCCTCTGCAGTCGTGCTGCTTCCTCAGCCGCTTCCAAGAATAGCATCCACGCCATAGCAGCAACCATCACTCGATCTATTTTTAAAGCTTTTATATCATCTTTTATTGCAAACTCACCAGACAAACTCCTTCCACGCCATCTACTAACTTCCACAAATATTTCCCACCACTGGCCTTTGTGTTGCTTTTTATTAATATTTCAATATATGAATAAAATGAAAACAAACACGGACAATTTGGTGTTTTACATGGTATTTCTTATATATAAATAATAAAGGTACAGATAAAAATCACAGCCGAGCTGAGGTGGTGACGTCACAAAGTATGCTGCTGCCCCAATTGCACATTAATGACGATGCGTTCTCCTATTCTCACAAGTACTTGAGTATTTAGAAACGGCCAGAGAATCAAATAATAAACGCTTATTGTTACAGACAGGAAGCAGCAGACAGGAAGTAGTAAGGAGACGTAGGAAGAAGACCTGACAGTCAGGTTTTACTGAGACATCAGCTGGAAACCATCCAAACTGTGTAGCGCTTCAAGATTAAATTCAAGATTCAAAGAGCTTTATTGTCATTTCAACCACATACAGCTGTACAGTACACAGTGAAATGAGACAGCGTTTCCCAGTTCCAGAGCTAAAGTGTTTGTGCAAAAAATGCAGTGCAAAAAGATAAGATAAAATAAGACAAAATATACAATAAAATAAAAATAGAAATAGAGCTTAGAAACTCAGCAGCAGAATCCCTCTGATGTAAATGCAGCATGATGTCACGCTGTCACCTGGTTCGCTTTATCCAATCAGTGTCTTCAGGTTCCAGCCAATCAGAGCCTGGAGCATGTCCCCACCTGTTGGCTCATTGAAGTGTGAATGTTGTCGCTTGTGATCATGATAAAGTCTGGATGTGAGGATGAGCAGCTCTCTGATCTGCTGTCTGCTCTTAAAGCTGGTCTCCAGTGTCTCTCATGATGTTCCTCCTCACATGCTGCTCCTTTAATCGATGGTGTTAAACTCTGAATCACATTTTTGATCTGTTTTTATTGTTGAACCTTCTTCTTTGTGTATTGAACAGCTCTGATTAAATAAAGTCTATATGCTTGTGTTTCTGTGACCAGCTGTCTGACCCTGAACAGAGTGATGAAGCTCACACTGATGTGCTGTTAGTCTTAAAGAAACCAGAATAAAGTTCCTGGAGGAGAAGCGTCCTCAGGCCAGGGTGTCTTTGGCTCTGAAAGCTGAAGAAGACCAAGTCCTGGCCTTTATTCATCCACAGTGTGTCCTGCTGTGGCCTCGTGCTCAGCTGGGTTATCAGGTGGAGGAACCAGAGTTCACCAGCAGGAAGCTGCTCAGGCCTCAGGGACAGGAATTCATTTGAATACTCAACAGGTTGTTGACTTTCAGAGCTGCCTGACAAATGTTCACTTTAATGGCAGATTTAAATCAGACGTGTCAGTTTGATGCTTCAGTGGTGATTAATGACTGCTGGTGGTTCACGTCCTGGAAACGCTGCTGAAGCTTGTTCTGATGATGANCAATTATTACAAAACTCAGCCGCTCGCGTGCTGACGAGGACCAGAGGGCGGGATCACATTACACCTGTTTTAAGGTCGCTGCATTGGCTCCCCGTCCGCTTCAGGATCCATTTTAAGGTTCTTTTATTGGTTTATAAGTGTCTTAAAGGCCTCGCGCCCAGTTATTTATCTGACCTGCTTTTACCATATCAACCCTCGTGGATCCTGAGGTCCTCCGGCAACAGCCTTTTATCCAGACCAGTAGCCAGAACCAGAACCCACGGTGAGGCGGCATTGAGCCACTACGGCCCCACCTGTGGACCAGCCTGCTGGAGAACCTCAGGACCGCAGAGACTGTCGATACTTTTAAAAGAAGGTTAAAGACGCACCTTTTTAATCAGGCTTTTAATTGAACTTTAATTCTTTTATATTCTTATCATTTATTTATCTTTATCTTGTGCATTTACTCTTTTAACTTTTATTTTATCTTACATAAGGCCTTTTATTCTTAAAGTTTTTAGTTTTAATTCCAGTGGTTTCTTAGGGGGGTCCTCCACACTGGCGCTGGGTCCAGTCTGCTGCTGGGGGTTCTGTCTGCGGGTCCCTTCGACCCGGCTGGTTGGGGGGCTCCCCACCTCGTTGTGGGGACCCCCCTGTCTGCCGGGTCGGGGGTCCGGGCGCCGGCGCCCCCAGTAGTCATGGTCTGCAACTCCTCCTGGTGTGGACGGCCCCAATGGTAGCGTTTCCCACAATCCCTCAGTGCCATGCCACGCCCCTTTTAGTCTCATGGTGAGTGTGTGTGTGTGTGTGTGTGTGTGTGTGTGTGTTTGTGTGTGTGCGTCTGTGTGTGTGTGTGTGTGTGTGTGTGTTTGTGTGTGTGCATGGAGGGTGGGAAGGACGGGTTTTCTTTTATAATATTCTTAAATGTTGTAATGTTTTTAAATGCTGTAAAGCACTTTGCATTGCTGTAGTGCATGAAAAGTGCTATATAAATAAAATTTGATTTGATTTGATTTGATAATGTTCTGGTAATGTTCTGTTCACATTCTGTTAACGTTCTACCAATGTTCTGGTAATGTTCTACTAACATTCTTGTAGCATTCTGGTACCGTTCTGGTAACGTTCCTGCATCCAGACGTTACCCGTCAGTCCAGTAGAACCCGACACTGATCAGTGACGTATGAAGCTAAACTAAGAGCTGCTGATCACATCTAATAACGTTCATCAGTTCATCTCTGAGTCCTGAAACAGTGACGCTGACAGTTCAGGACTGGACCTGAAGACTAGACGTGAACCTGTGTGACTGTGAGACAGACATGCAGCCGACATGTCCAGGACCAGATCAGAGTTCAGGTGTTAAACTAGTTATCGTCCAGGCTAGTCAGGTCTCAGTCTGCTGCCGCTGAGAGGCTCAAAGGCCATTCATTTAGCCTCAAGTACAATGAAATTAAGATAATAACGGATGGAACTGTAACTTCAGGAAGTCTTTTATGCAGCTTAAGGAGGAAAACCCTCAATCTGATCCCAAACCATGACAGTTATCCCTCAGCTACACCTTTACTTTCCTACTGAAGGTTAATTTAAGGGATAAAGCTGTTGCATTAAAAGGAGGGTTCGGGTCCAGCCTGCCTGCTGGAGTGGACGTTTGTCTTTGGACTCTGCATGTCCTGCTGCTGACTAAAGACCTCCAGCTCTGCTTCAGTTAGTGAACAACAGCAGATGGTTGGTTTTATTTCCATCCATCGCTGAGCGTCTGCTGGCAGAACTTTCAGTCTCCTCCACAGACGTGTGCAGCACCAGTCAAAGGGAATCCTGAAACAGAACCAGAGTGTTTCTAACTGAGCTTTATCCTCTCCATCAGGTCTGTGCTGCCCAGCCATGGATCCAGATCTCACCATCGTCCTCCTGGGGAAGTCAGGAGTCGGTAAAAGTGCTGCAGGAAACACCATTTTAGGACGAAGAGCGTTTGAGTCAAACTGCTGTTTCACATCAGTGACAAAACAGATTAGTGTAGAAACAGGACGAGTGTTTGGGAAGCAGATCTCAGTGGTCGACACTCCAGGAATCTTAGAGTCAGAGGAGCTGATCAGAACCTACTGTCAGGATCTCCTGCAGTCCAACAGACCATGTCTGTTCCTGGTGGTTCTCAGTATTGGGGGCTTCACCCAGGAGGATCAGAGGGTTGTAGATACAGCTAAGAGGGTCCTCGGAGATCAGGGATCAGAGAAGACTTACCTGCTCTTCACTCATGGAGATAGACTCCAGGGCAGGCCACTGACAGATTTTATCTTTGCAGAGGAAGGTAGTAAACTGGTAGATGCAGTGAAGATGTTTTCAGGAGAGTTTCATGTCTTCAACAACGTGGATGGAAGTCAGGAACAAGTCCGAGATCTGCTGCAGAAGACCGGGTACCTCAGGACCCACCGACTACTGGACCCACCAGGTACACGGTTCTATAGCTGAATATTTACCAACCTACCTGTTTACCAGAGTAGTGAAGACAACCAACAGCTTCATTCATGTGTGTTTATCAAAGTCCTCTCAGTGGACGTCACATGGTAACGTCCAGATCTGACGACATGGTATCATTGAAAGAAACCCAGTGGTTCCCTTAGAGAAGCACTTTGGTGACAGTGGAAAGAAAAAACTTCCCTTAAACATTGAGGGCAGACGTCTGCCTTCAGCAGTCGGGTTAAGACCAAAGATGAGCTCTGGGTTCTGCTGGTTTGATCCACTGGACTGTCCTCTCAGTGATGAGAGATTATTGATCCTAAAGTACCAAATGAACACCTCTAGGATGTCTATATTTTTTCTTCTCATATGACGTATGTTCCTTTATTCTAGCAGCTGGTCTCCAGGAGCCTGTTCAGAGGAGGATCGTGCTGTTTGGTCGACCTGGAGTCGGGAAGAGTGCATCAGGAAACACCATCCTGGGATCTGAGAAGTTTAAATCAGCATGTGNATCTATCTATCCATCTATCTATCTATCTATCTATCTATCTATCTATCTATCTATCTATCCATCCATCCATCTATCCATCTATCCATCTATCCATCTATCCATCTATCCATCCATCCATCCATCCATCCATCCATCCATCCATCATACAGCAGGCAGCAACCACCTTTGGAGAAACCAGAGGATGGCTCTCCAGGGCCCTCAAGAAGATGGAGTGCCAGCGGGTTTTCAGAATCCTGAAGGTATGCTCTATGATGTTCCTCCCTTTGGCATGGTGCTTATGAAACCGGGCTTCGACTTGGCCTGTTAACTAAAATTCACATAGACAATATATGATGCATTTTGAGGTCACCCTAGTAAGAATCCCTAGTGTCTCCTTAGTGTGCATGTATGTGATTAATGTGGTAAAGCATTCTTACTTGGGACAGGTTGGCGGTACGGCGTCAAGATGGCAACCGGATGCTGCAGACATGGGTATCCTCCATCGGCCAACAAAGTACCCAGCTGGCGGATACACTGCCTGCTGGTACATTGGTGCATCATGCACAGATCCTGGGTTGCCAACGTAGACATCAATAAACCTCCCTTTGGCATTACAATTGCCCTGCAGTATTACTGAGGGGGAAAGTTAATGTATCAGACTTTCTGAGGCTCTGCAGGAGGGAAAATTCTGATGTGGTGCCCATCACTGGCCCCAGCAGCACAGTGGAATGCCTGGTGACCAGCCAGGTGAGCAAAGCCGGCCCCGATGTCCTCCATCTCCTCCTGTCTGGGAAAGTGAATCACCCTGTGGAGGATGGTCATCATCTCATCCACTACCCTGTGGATGGTCCGGCAGACTGTTGCCCGCGGCACTGAAAATATGTCAGCCGTCACGTGGTAGGAGGCTCCACAGGCAAGCCAGTAGACCGTAACCAGCACCTCAAGCTCATGACTCTATCCATGGGCTTTTTCCCGGGGCAGCAGCTGGACGAGGAGATTGATGCTGTCCCTGGAAACCCTGAAGGCTGGTCTCAGATCACCTCCAGAGAAGAAGGTAACCAGGATGGGCACATCAGAGTTGACGTGCATATATTTGTGGCCTTTGGTCCTAGTAAAAATAAATAAATAAATAAATAAATAAATTCTTTTTAGAATTTTTGTAAACATTATTTGACTGTTTTTTATGTTCAATATGCTTAAAGCTTCTTTATGTGTTTTTTCAATGTTGTGTATTCTGTTGTTTGTTAAAATAAAGTTTCCTTTAAGTTCAGACTTGCTTTGTTAGACACCTCTTTATGCTTGATATTTCTAAATCTTTCATTGTAGTCGATCTACTGGTAAGAGAGAAATAAAAATGTTTCAATAGTGAGGTTAATTGGTGATTGTAAATTGTCCGTAGGTGTGAATGTGAGTGTGCTTGGTTGTCTGTCTCTAAGTGTAGCCCTGTGATAGACTGGTTACCTGNTAGACCTCAGCACTGGAGCTACAGACTGTCCACACACATAGACGGGACCGATGACTCTCTAGTGGCCCCTGGTCATATATATAACAAAACCTTAAACCCAACATGGACAGTTCTCCTGAATCACATCAGCTGTCTGGTTACCGTGGAGCCAATAAGGAGGAAGCTGTAGGTTTCATGTGCTGCATCACACAGTGAAAGCTAATAAGTTAATATTGATGAACAAATCATAAAATTATTAAAGGTTTCAGACCTGATATGGGTTATATGGGTTTCATTTTGAAAGCACTAACCTCTTGTCTCTGTCCTAGATTTACTTGTGGCACGCCCTGCCCCCGTCTCATCACACCTGCTCCCTGATGGTTTCCCTCACCTGTTTCCCATCTCCCCTCACTACCTCGTGTATGTCACCCTGTGTGTCTCACAGTCTTGTTGCCACTTCGTTGTACTTCACCGCCGTCGTCCCAGTGTTTCTTCATAGCCATACTCAAGTCATAGTCTGTTTGTGCACAACCTCATTTCTGTTTTTGACCTTGCCTTTCGCCTCTCGTTTTGGATGCCTCTGCCTGTCTGACTGACCTCCTGTGTACCGAGCCGTGACTGGTAATAAACCTGCCTTTCTGTCTGAACCCATCTGTGTTGAGCATTTGTGTCCACCTGTTCTGAGCGTGAGTTCTTGACACACTCGAAAAGAACAGAGGTTGCAGGTCAGAGAGCTGCTGAATAAGATAGATGATATGGTTGAAGCTAATGGAGGAGAACACTACACCTCTGATATGTTCAGGATGGCTGAGACCTTCATCAGAGAGGAACAGAACCGGGCAGCCAAGAGTGCAGCAGGTAAAAACCCAAGAGGAGGTTCACTACTCTACAGATTCCCAAAGATAAAGGAGGACTAGCCTTACCAAATCTCAGCTCAGATTCGAGCGTTGGTGTACTGGTGTGATTCTGAATACATTGCTAAATGGGAAGAAATTGAATTAAAAAACGGAGGTATATCCTATCCAAAGCATGGTAACAAACACGATATGTATAAGTAATATGAGAGTATGCTTGATCCAATCACCAAATTCACTCTGGAAACATAGTTTATTGTTATTGGGAAATACAATTTGGAGAGGGAAATCCAAATCTTGACTAAGGGTATAACAGCATTATGCACAATTATTCACAAGGTTAAAATTAAGTTTTCAAAATCTGAAAAAAGAATGTGGCTGAGAGGATTCTGACCAATTTAAGTATTTTCAAGTTAGAGATTTCTATGAGAAAGAAATTAAACCAAAACTCCCCCAGGACCTGAATGAAGTGACTGTAACATTGTGTAATGCATATAAAACAAAACTGGGAGAGTGATGTCAGTATTATATCAGGGTTTAACAAAGAACAGAGGAACCTCAACCCTGTATATATGAGACAGATGGGTAAACAAGTGTAAAATACCACTAAGTGATGAGCACTGGTTGAATATATGTGATGTTCAGTGAATCACCACTAGCTCCAGGATGCGAAAAGAATTTTTCTGGAAAAATATAGTTCGGTTCTTTATTACTCCTAAAACTAAAAACAAATTCACATCAGTACAGCAAACATGCTGGAGATGGTGTGGGGAGCAGAATGCACATCATGCTCATGTTTTTTGGGAATGTACTACTAAAGTGCAGAATTACTGGAACAATGTATGGACTACATGGAAAAGATACTGGGTTACAAATTGCCAATGTCATGTGAGATATTATATCTATGCAACCTGTCAAGAGGAAATGTACAATGTGAGGACAGGTATCTGATTAAAATACTGCTTGCTGCAGCCAAGAAATGAATCACCAGGAAATGGTGTAGAGAAGACCCTCCTGCTATGAGGAACTGGATGAACACCGTACAGGAGATTTTCAACATGTAAAGACCCACATATAATTTGAGTTCAAAACAAACTGAGTTCAATACCAAATGAGATAAATAGACAGTTTACCTGTCTCACTACAGAGATGTCACTGGAGACTGAAAAAAGTCAGTTTCATCACATTATTCTTACAGAAGATATGTACCCCACTGGGGCTGCCGCTATAGTTCACCTGGTTGAGCTGGTGACCCATGTACAAGGGCTACAGTCCCCGATGCAGCGGCCATTGGTTTGAATCTCGCTCATGGCCCTTTGCTGCAGGTCCTTCCCCCATTGTTCTCCCCCACTTTCCTGTGTCTCTCTTCACTGTCCTATATAATAAAGGCAAAAAGGCCAAAAATAATCATTTCAAAAAGATAAGTACCCCACTGACACTGTTGTTCATTGTTCTTCTACATTTATAATCAATAAAAATTGAGTTACAAAAATAAAAAAGAACTACAATGACGCCCAGTGCTCCATCTGATGCTCTTATTTTGAAGGTCTCTTCTACGCAGTTTCATTGCAGCTGAAGCGAGTCTGCAGGTAGAAGATCAACAACAGACACAGAGGAAGAGTCCTGACCGCTGACTGAGCGACTGAGAGCAGGTGAGTTGAAGGTTTCAGCAGCTCTCTGTCTCATTCCTACAGACTTTCCTGTTTTCTGCTTCATCTCTGATCATTGTTCAATCAGTCGACTCTGAATTCGTCTCTGTTTAGGTTCTCAGTGTTTTGCTGTCAGTGCTTCAGGGAGTATGTTCTGTCTGTGGTTCTGGTTCAGAAGTTTATCATCAACTCTGGCTTGAAACTGTTCTGAAGGAAGCCTGTTGGACTGAACATTTATTCAGCTTTTATTACTGATGTCTATATTTAGATTTTTCCTTCAGTTTGAGTGAAAGCTTGATGCTGGGTTGAACTCTGTCATGGCGTCAGAGAGCTAAAAGAAGGTGTTGTTCACGAAAGTGAGTCAGTGGAGGAAGAAGGAGGACAGAGTTCCTTATCGTCATTGTAGAGTTCCAACAAAACCAGCAGTGATCCAGTCAGTAGATCCAGCCTGTAGCTCATCATTACTGTATGAATCACAGACTGTACCAAAGCCTACATATCTGCCTCCAGAGCGTCGTGTGTTTGGCCTCTTTCCAACCTTTCAGACCGTCCTGTTTGGGATCTACAGACCACAGGGGCCACAGCAGACGCCTCCATGATTACTTTACCAGATAGCACTTAGTTTGTCCAAATGTACTTTGGTATGAACATTTAAAAGCATAACTTGGTTCTTAGAGGATGCTGTTGGAGTGAAACAAACCTTTAAATCTTCAGTGTTTGGACACAAAGTCATATTTTATCCTGAATAAACCTTTGAACCTGGAGCTTGGTAGGAAACACTGTTTGGTGGATCAAAGCTCAGAAACTGCAGCCAGTGTTTTGTCAGGAATAACCTTTGAATCTATAAGTACATGAACATGGAGCAGTACTCTGAGTGGACTACTCCCTAAATAAACCTTTAAATCATCAGCAGTATTTCAGGTGGAATCAGCCTTTAATCCTGAAGTTGTGCCTTTAATGGTCATCCATGGAGGCAGGTGAGGCTGTCTGGTGGTGAAGGACTCTAGAAGGACTCTAGAAGGACAGTGTCCAGTGTTCGGTACTGCAGTCACATACTGCTGAACAAAACCACAGACGTCCTGCCTCATACAGCTGACGCTGCCCCCTGGTGGACGCATTAGGAGCATCAATATCATTTGCATCACGTTGAGATGCTGCAGCACTGGTTAACACTGAAGCTGTAATTCAGGTGATGTGAACGTGGTGAGACTGAACAGGCCAGGATCATGGGCAGATGAAGAACGTATCCCTCTGATCAGTGCTGTGAACTTCCAGCATAACTGAAGCTTTTGTCAGATGACTGATTGTGACTCCTGTCTCCAGCAGGTCTGTGCTGCCCAGCCATGGATCCAGATCTCACCATCGTCCTCCTGGGGAAGTCAGGAGTCGGTAAAAGTGCTGCAGGAAACACCATTTTAGGACGAAAAACGTTTGAGTCCAAGATGTGTTTCACATCAGTGACAAAACAGATTAGTGTAGAAACAGGACGAGTGTTTGAGAAGCAGATCTCAGTGGTCGACACTCCAGGAATCTTAGACAGCAAGGAGTCTACAAAGAACATTAAGACCTACTGTCAGAAACTCCTGCAGTCCAACAGACCATGTCTGTTCCTGGTGGTTCTCAGCATTGGGAGGTTCACTCAGGAGGATCAGAAGGCTATAGATACAGCTAAGAGGGTCCTCGGAGATCAGGGATCAAAGAAGACTTACCTGCTCTTCACTCATGGAGATAAACTCCAGGGCAGGTCATTGAGAGATTTTATCTTTGCAGACAAAGATGGTAAACTGGAAGATGTAGTGAAGATGTTTTCAGCAGCGTTTCACCTCTTCAACAATGAGGATGGAAGTCAGGAACAAGTCCAAGATCTGCTGCTGAAGACCGGGTACCTCAGGACCCACCGACTACTGGACCCACCAGGTACACTGTGATGAGCTCCTCAACACATTCATTCATTAAATTGCTGTGTGCTGACATCTCAGTACCACAGTCTGTTATATAACATGTTCTAATGTTCTCTGTCTTCCAGCTGGTCTCCAGGAGCCTGTTCAGAGGAGGATCGTGCTGTTTGGTCGACCTGGAGTCGGGAAGAGTGCATCAGGAAACACCATCCTGGGATCTGAGAAGTTTAAATCAGCATGTGACTTTGACTCAGTCACTACAGAGTGTGTCTCTGAATCAGCCTTAGTGGACAGTCGGCTGCTCCTCGTGGTCGACACTCCAGGATTCACTGATGAAGTTCTGACTCCTCAGCAGCTCTACGAGGAGCTCATGAAGATATTAGTGGAGGCCAGTCCAGGACCTCATGCCTTTGTTATTGTAGTCAGAATAGGTAGAGTCTCTGAAGAAGACAAGAGACTGTTTGAGCTGCTGCCCATACTGTTTGGAGAAGAAGCCTCTAAGTACCTCATGGTGCTCTTCACTCATGGAGATGTACTAGGAGGTCGCTCCATGGATCAGCTGATCCAGTCCAACTGCTGGGTGTCTGATCTGGTGTCCATGTGTGCTGGGAGGTATTCTGTGTTCAACAACACTCAAAAAGAACAGAGGTTGCAGGTCAGAGAGCTGCTGAATAAGATAGATGATATGGTTGGAGCTAATGGAGGAGAACACTACACCTCTGATATGTTCAGGATGGCTGAGACCTTCATCAGAGAGGAACAGAACCGAGCAGCTCAGTCAGCTGGTAGTAACTCCTCAGGTACATCAGCTGATAGCGACTCCTCAGGTACATCAGCTGATAGAGACCCCTCAGGTACATCAGCTGATAG
>NW_007578304.1:200303-205323 GCF_000690725.1 Stegastes partitus
AAGTGTAGCCCTGTGATAGACTGGTTACCTGTCCAGGTGAACCTGCCTTCACCCTGAGTCAGCTGGGATAGGCTCCGCCCCCCATGACCCTGGTGAGGATGAAGGTGTAGAGATGATGGATGTATGTTCTAGTAGCTGAGCCAGGCCTCTAACATACGAGGACTGGTTCAGTTTGATGACGAGTGTTTGGTATCATCATATGTAACAGGCCCGTAGATGGAGTCTGTTTTCAAGATTAAATCATCATCAAATCAGGAGAAAAGACTGAGACAGACAACAAGTCATGTTTTCTTTCCAATCTGAAAACGGGGCTTCTCAGCACACTAAACCACTTTATAGGAAGGTTGAGCCCCCTAGTGGTGTATTTCGGGGACTACATCCAAAACCAGCTATATACAAAAACTAAAACTAAAAATACTCCCATTCACAGACTTTTGCATAAAATTCAACACACTGTCACCAAAATAAATTACAAACAATGTGATCACACATTTCTGTCACACACACACTCTGGTGAAGTTTTGTTGTGTTCAGTCTCTTAGTGTGGATGATAGGTCGTCTTCAAGGTAAACCCTGGAAAGTCAGGTAACAGGTGAAGCAGCTGAACTTATTTCTCAGCTCATCCACTGACTCATTATTTAATCAGTTTGCCTTTTTGATGATCCTTATGCGATCCTGGATGAGGGTGTTCTGTATTCACTGTCCCCCCAATGAATCGCCCCCCTATCATGGTGTAGGGGTTTGAGTGTCCCTGTGATCCTGGGAGCCATGTTGTCTGGGGGGCATTAGCCCCTGGTAGGGTCTTCCAAGGCAAACTGGTCCTGGGGGACGGACCAGAAAAATGAACCTGGATGAAACCTCAAAACAGGAAAGCGCCTCATCCCCCGGGTCAGAGGAACCGAGGCCTCCTCCTGGAGAAAGGCCTGGGGAGCTCATCAGAGAGGGTCTACCGCCCCTGGAGGCGTAGACTAGATGTGGAACATCACTTCACCGGCAGGGAAGGAACCCGAGCTGGTGCAGGAGGTGGAACGTTACTGACTAGATACAGTCGGGCTCACCTCCACGCACAGCAAGGGTTCTGGAACCAAACTCCTGGAGAGGGCTTGGACTTGGTCCTTTTCCGGAGCTGCCCAGCTGGCCGCTGCCCTGTTGGAGTTCTCCCCAGAGAACGAGAGGGTCGCTTTCTACAACTGCATGTTGTGGAGGATGCTTATGCACCGAACAGACGCTCAGAGTATCTGGTCTTCTCAGAGTCTCTGGGTGGTGTCCTGGAAGGGGTGCCGCCTGGGGACTCCATAGTTCTCCTGGTGGACTTCAACGCTCACGTGAGCAATGATGGAGAAGCCTGGAGGGGAGTGACTGATCTGAACCAGGGTGGTGTTCTGTTATAGAACGTCTGTGCTAGCCATGGATTGGCCATAACAAACACCATGTTCAAGCATAAGGTTGCTCATAAGTGTACCTGGTACCAGATCATCTTCGGTCATGATGATCGACTTTGTAGTCGTATCATCAGATCTGTAGCTGTATGTTTTGGACTCTCAGGTGAAGAGAGGAGCAGAGCTGATCACCACCTGGTGGTGAGTTGGATCCGATGGTGATGAAGACCTGGTAAACCCAAACATGTATTGAGGGTGAACTATGAATGTCTGGTGGAAGCTCCTGTCTGTGGGGTTTTCAACTCCCTCCTCTGGAAGAGTTTCTCCTGCATCCTGGGGGAGGTTGGGGACATGGAGTCGGAGTGGTCCATGTTCAAAGCCTCCATTGCAGAAGCAGCCGTTAGGAGCTGTGGCCAGAAGGTCACTGGTGCCTGTCGTGGCGGCAAAACCTGCTGGTGGACACTGGGGGTGGGGGAAGCCATAAATTCATTCTGGTTTTCCCGGTTCTGTTTCCCTCCCCTCTGTTTAGCCTCTCACGGTTTTGGTTCCTGTTGAATCTATCATTTAATAAACTCCTAGTTAAATTCACCTGTCTGCCTCTATCTGTGTCCTCACCTGGGTTCCCAGATTCTCTCCTATTACATATTCATGTTGCTTGTGTTCCTCTGATTTGCTGCCGTCTCTCCTCATCCTTCCTGTTTGTTGGACTTGTTGCTAATTTAATCAGACACCTGTGCAGACGCTCACCTGCCTCTGATCAACCCTCTACTCAGTAGAACTCTGTTCAGACAGTCCCAGGTCTTGGCTGGTTCCTGTCTTGTCCTCCACTCGTCTTCCTGGAACCACTTTGAATGCTCGCTGCCTGTTTCTGCTGGACTCCTTCGGTCAGAACAAGCCTCCTGGACCATCAGCCTCCATCAGAAGACTCCTGTCGGCCCTTCTCCAGCCCTGATCTGGAAGCTAGGTTTGTCTTGTGTTTGGTTTTCCGTCAGTCCTTAGAACTATTCCTCGTAGCCTTCTGTGCCTGGTTAGCATTAGTCCTGTCAGTTATCAGAACCTCCTCTCTTCCTCCAGTAGATCTGTACTTCTGATTCCTAACAGTTTTGTGTTTTTGGGTTTTCTGGGTCCAGTTTCCATAGTAAACCTTTTTGTAACCTTTCCTATTCATCCTCTGGTTTGTTTGGTCCTCCTGTGTTCTATCCCTGTGTACGGTGGTGAACTGGATATTTACTGTCAGACACCTTCATCGAGTCTTTGGGCTCCTCGTCCTCATTCCTATCTGGATCTATACGATCAGTGCTGCAGAAGTTCTGCCCGACACGAAGCCAGGACGGATCAGAGTCCAGCAGCAGGAACAGAGCTGTTAGCTGTTCAGGAACTCCTGAATAAACTCAGTTACTCAGTCAGTTTGAAAGGCGGCGGTCAGTTCAGGTCCAGTTTTTGGTTTGTTTTTGCATTATTCATTATTATACTTCACCTGGTGTGTCGTCGAGTCTCATGTGCACCACAGATGTTCCTGAGATCTCTGAGCTAAACATGAGGAGCACTAACGTGATGTCTGACTGACAGCATGCTGCTGATTCAGCAGACTGAAGCAGCAACGTTTCATCACACATCTGAAAAGGGCTTCAAGTTCTAAAATGTCCCGTTGCATTCTGTCATTAAGAGCTGCTTTCTTTACCATCTTCCTGTTTAACTGTGAATTCCCCACAAAGCCCTTCATCCTGTTGACCAGCTGCTCTTCCACCAACACAAACCATTAAATGACTGCTGCTGTGTTGACTCATGAAACCATTCAAACCACGTTTCACTATCTCATCAGCTTTATTCAGTGAAGCAGATGCAACATAGCAGGTTTCATGAGCTTCATACAGAAGACTGATGTCCGAGACAGACTGAAGTAAAGACGAGGACGCGACAGAAGCACAAAGGTTTTTCTATGAACTGGATCACATGACGTATTGTTCTGGGATCATCACTGTTCAGCAGAATTATGACTAGAAAGGTGTGACTATGATCAAACTACACAGAAGGAAGTGTTTTAAATGTGCAGATGTGAAAGAGGCTGAAAACGAGGAAGTCCAACATCTGACACTGAAAGAGGTTTTTCTGAGAAGCAGGTGAAGACCAGACCAGCAGATGTTAAAACAGGACTTTTGTTGTGAACCTTTTTGCCGTGAACACATTCAGAGGAAATAAGTGACCTGAGGTTTACGAGCATCTTGAAATCTTTCTTTGCGTCTGTCATTTCTTGGACCTGCTTTGGTTTGATTTTCACCAAACCTTGCTGCTCATTGGACGGTTCTCCTCCGACAGCCCAGTCGTCCTGCTCGGTGCAGGAACAGCAGCGGCAGCACCAGGCTGCAGGGCAGGTTGGACCACACCTCACACATCAGCGTCAGACACTCGGTACTGTCCTCCTGCAAATACAGTGCAGCTTCAGCCAGACCCCACGCAAACCTCAGCACCAGCACTCCCAGTATGAGCATAGTGGTGTAGAGCGCCCTCTGCTTTGATTGGTCAACCCTCTCCCTGCCCCCGCCCTGCTCCCCGGGACCCGGACGAATCAGAACACAGAGAACAGAAAGGCTGCAGAAAGAGACGGCGGTAAAAGAAACTACCAAGAGACAAACATCAGTGACGGTGACGCTGTCAAACTTTGTCAAACCCGTCAGAACAAAGCAGAGCAGCCAGACGCAGCCGGTGCTGATGTTCCTGGTTCTGATGCCCCGCTCTCCTCTCAGGCTCAGGTAGGTGACGGGATGGACCACGGCCAGGTAGCGCTCCACACAGGTCAGGACGTGGAAGTACATCTGTCCATACCAGGTGAAACAGAAAAGATGGAACCCAACCACAAATGTGTTTAAATGGTCACTGAAGATGCTCGTAAAGATGAGGACACACCCGAAGACACCGATGAGCTCCATGGAGACCATGTGGTAGGTGAAGCTGTCAGAGTGGCTCATCGGGGACGAGCTGGAGGACTTTGTCCTCCACTGCTGGAGACCATGGTGGAGGATGAAGGTGCAGAGAGGGAGGAGGAGGAGGATGTTGGGGATGAAGAACATGGTGAAGAACAAGGAACCTGCTCTGGAGATGAAGCACTTCATGTCTTCAGCGAAGTCAGAGTGGTCCAGGAGAAGAGGCTCACCAGAGGATGAGTTTAGCGACATGTCTGGAAGAGAAAAGACACGACAACATGATTAGATCTATGAATGCTATCAGCAGGGTGCTTGGTTCGGCTACAAAACACATCCAGTGTTTCCGATTGATTATTATTATTATTATTATTATTATTATTATTATTACAACAGTGAATCATGGTCAGTTCATTAGTTTTTAAGACATGAATTTACATAGAATTACTTTTTAAAGTCCAATTAAAACAGAAATTAATGAAAAATGCCAAACAAAAAATGTGACTGGACTCTGACTGGACCTCCAGAACCTTCATCTTGCACCGCCGTGCTTCATCATGACGCTGCCACCACCGTGCTTCATCATGACGCTGCCACCGCCGTGCTTCATAATGAAGCTGCCACCGCCGTGCTTCATCATGACGCTGCCACCACCGTGCTTCATAATGAAGCTGCCACCGCCGTGCTTCATCATGACGCTGCCACCGCCGTGCTTCATCATGA
>NW_007578304.1:213053-216220 GCF_000690725.1 Stegastes partitus
GTGATCCATAATGCTGCTGCGCTCTGTCCTGGTAGGAAGGTTCTGATCCAGGCTGCAGGGGATCAGCTGCAGCCTGGATGCTGCTGAGCCTCTCACAGAATCTCCCTCCAACAGAACCTCAGAGCTCTTCTATAGAAAACCCAGAAAAACTCATTGTTCTGAGCCTGCCTGCAAACTTCTAATCTAATCTAATCTAGACTTTGCCACTGATTCTACAGCCCCATCAAGCTCCTGGAGAGCCTGCTGCCCCCTGCTGGACACATCCTGGAGGAAACTCTGAGCAGTCACTGAATGATCACATCCACAACCAGAACCTGTGAGCGCTGTACATCAGTCAGTCCTCTGCATCAGTAGTTTCCTGCAGTATTGATCAGGCTGAACCGATCAAAGCAACATGGAGCCGCTGATCAGTGGACCCTCCTCCATCAGGGCTTGGTGGACCGTACTGGTACCAGCTGCTTCCTCCCCACCAGAGAGCTGATGTTCTACTTCCCAGTCTGAGGCTCTCCACCCCTCAGCACCCACCTTCACCTGAACACGACTCCTGATGGAGGTGGTTCCGTTGCTTTTATCGGCTCAGCCTGATCAGCAGACAGTAATTCTAGAGCACCAGTAAAAGAAGAACTGCAGGAAAGTACCGACTCTCCACCTGTCGATGCAGACGAGCTCTGTTTGGTGTCGGGACGTCTTTGGCCTGAACCTAAAGTCCGGATCAGGCTGATCATGGGACTCTTTAAACTGACGCATACCAACATAAGCTCAGGCCAGTTGTTTATGTCCATCTGCTGTCACACAGGAAGTCACATGAAGCTCTGACAGTAGAGGTCACATGTTTCCTGTTTAATATGAGTCTTTGTCCCAGCTCTCCTTTAAAAGCCAAACTCCCACAATGCTCTCTGCTGCCACCATGAGCTGTGGTAGACGCCTCCTCCGTCTCTACAGGGTTAAACAGTGAGAGACTCCCCCTGGTGGAACAACCAGGTACTGCAGCTGGTCTATGGGACATGAGGTGTATCACATCCAGGAACACGGCATCAGACGAAGACCTGATATCAGCAGATACTGAACATTAAAGCAACATCTGAAGCTTGACGTCCAGCCTCTCAGTAACGGTTCATTCATCCGGTGGGTAGATGTTTGGCCTCCGTCTCAGTCTCTGCTGAGCTGGCAGCTTCCTTCCTGTCTGGGTTTGTTCTGTGACTGCAGCAGTGAAGACACCTGTGCAGGACGTTGGTCCACCTGTGTTCAACCATCTCCCTCCTCCAAAGACTCAGCTCAGACCTTCATTCTCCACCAGCTGGTCAGCTCTGGTAGTTCTCTTTCCTCTGCCTGGACTCAGATGTTCATCTCTCCTGATCGGACTCTTTGACCTCCAGCCTGGTCGTCCTCCGCTCGGCCTTCACTTCCTGGGTTCTGTCTGCTCAGACCCCACCTGTCCGTCAGCTAGCTGCTAGCTGCTAGCTGCTAGCTGCTGGGCCTCGTACTGGCACCAGTTATGTTCAGCCTGTTCTAGTCTGTCCAGCTGGTTCAGTCCGTTCCTGCTCTTGATCAGGTGACTGTGAGCGTAGCAGGTTCTGTTTGTTAAACATTAGCAACCAGTTCCCTGTTCACTCCGTTACAGAACCTCACTGCTTCACTGTCGACCAGTCATCCCAGTCATCCCAGTCATCCCAGTCATCCCAGTCAGTAGTTCTGCTCAGGCCTTCACCACCTCCTGACAAAAACATTTGGTCTTTCAGCTTCTAAATGTTCCACTGTTGTCTAAATCAGTCGCTGGTTCTCGGTTGTCCTGTTTGTCGGATGGCTTCTGCACAGAACCAGAACCCATGGATTATGAAACCTGACTAGAAACCAGGACTTCCTAGAACCAAACAGCTGCTGAAGGATCCAGAACATCAGAGGACAGACATTTATAGATGTGACTGTGTTTCTATCTTCCAGGGATGTCAGTGAACTCCTCCTCGTCCTCCACTGGCTCCCTCCATCCTCCTCCTCCTCCTCCTCCTCCTCCTCCTCCTCCTCCTCTCTNTTTTCCAACAGAGTCTTTCTCTTTGTCTCCCATAAAGCTTTGACTTAGTGTCTCGGTGGCCTTCCTCACTAGTCTCCATCCAGTCAGTCCTCCAGAGGAGTCATAGGTGTCTCCTTGTTCAGTCACTGAGCTTGAAGAACCTGCTCCAGACAGACTTACACATGCACCATATTCCTTTCATTTCTTAATGGTGGATTTCATTGGAATCCAAGTTACTTTGTAGATATCAGTTGTCGTTTTGACATGAAGCACCTTTTTAGTTGCTGTAAATTTATGTACAAAAAGCAAATTAAAATGACCATGAAGCAATTAAAGGGGATGAAACTTTCACAGACGCTGTAGACGGAAGCCTCCACAGCGACACATGTATGTTTCTGGTTGTGGTGCAGACGTTATATCAAAAACAAGACTTCTGAGCGTCTCATTTAAACATGAAGAAACTCTAGTTTGCCACCTGGCAGCCAAACGCTGTATCTCCAGAGCTGCTGAAGACGACAACAGATTGAATATCAGACTGAGATTCATTCGTCGGACAGAAGCAGCTCTAAACGGTGTTTGGTGTGACGAGGCTGCTGACATGTTGGTACAGAGCTAACTGGTAGAGTTCATGTCTACGGTTTTTTAGTGATTCCTTCATACGTTTTGCTTTAAATCTAAATTCTTAAAACATTTTTTTCAGTAATAATTGATGAGTTCTTTGAGACTTTGTTTACTGAGAAAAGTCAAAGGACTCACCTGTATGTAGTGATTGATATCTACAGCTCAGGTTTGTCTCTGAGCCTCCAGTTTACGTCATTTCTGTTAAATACTGAGTTTTCTTCTGACTTAAGATCCACACAAGATATGAAACAGTTTTAAATTTCACCAACCACGATGACTGAACTGATCTCGTGTCTAAAATCAGCCTGTCGTCTGTTTTAAAGTTTCTGTCGTGAGTTTGTGGAAAAACTAGGAGTTCTAAAAACGCTGCATCGATTCAGTAACTGTCCAAATGTCATGAAAAGAAAGGAACACCAACCTTGTCTGTGTTTGAGTCGAGCGTCTTCCCTTCGTGTCTCTGAGGAACTGATCCAGATATTCTGCACTGTCTGTTTATTACAGTCTGTCTTTGCAGGTTCAATTCAAATTAGTTTCATTT
>NW_007578304.1:220679-225408 GCF_000690725.1 Stegastes partitus
CTCTCCATCTTCATCCTCCACCATGGTGTCCAACAGCAGAGGAGAAAGTCCTCCAGCTCCTCCTGGTGAGTCTCTCTGACAGCTTCCTCCACCACATGGAGCTGCCTGGTGTCTTTGGGTTTGTCCTCTGCTGCTGGTACCTTCAGCGACCCACATGATCATCACATGATCAGCAGGTGTTTGTTCTTCTGGTGGACGGATGCTCTCCCACATCCTGACCTGCTGCTGTGTCTACAGAGCAGGAGAGTTAGAACATCTAAAGAACATCAAGGCTACGTCCACGAAGACAAACGTGTCACAGACGAGAGAAGAAATCAGTTTTATCCTTTCAGAACCGTTTTACAGCGGCGCCGATCCGACACTAGAGCGAGGTGTAGCCGTGATTCTTTGACCGTTTATATGAAATTCTTTATTGACCCTGTTCTGCTGACCCGTTAACCGTCTCCTGTTCAAAGCACATGAAAGCTGCTTCTGCTTCACTAACTCATCCTGATTGGAGCACGTTGTGGAGGAGTTCTTCCATTCACGCCTCCTGGCCTTCATTTCAACAGGATTGTTATCGTAGCAGTGACGTGTGTGATTGAAGTAACAGAACCGCAGGCACAGAACCACGCTGACGGATTTGAATACACAAACTTCATCTGCACATGATTTGAATCCCGTCGACTGTTCGTCCTGATGGACTGAAAACAAACCTGCTGCTTGACTGACATGATGTGTTGTTTAGAAAAGGTTCCTGGTGCTGCAGGGGTTCTGTTAGAACCGGTTCAGATACTTTAGTCGTAGTTTATGAATCAGCTGTTCACCACTCGGCCCATCGACCCATT
This sequence comes from Stegastes partitus, assembly GCF_000690725.1. Lineage (NCBI taxonomy): Eukaryota > Metazoa > Chordata > Actinopteri > Pomacentridae > Stegastes > Stegastes partitus. The sequence goes on from NW_007578304.1 coordinate 221,507, forward strand.
TCCCTCCGTCTACCTGGACCAGGTCTGGCTGGCAGCAGGTGAAGCAGCGATGTTCCCCTCTGCAGTGATACTGCCGAGGTGGATCCTGGTGGATCCTGGTGGATCCTGAGGGGTTCCCAGGGCACAGGAGAGTTCTGGTTCTGTCTTCACTCAGCAGCGCCTGGAGCCAGCAGACCCGTGGTTTCTGTCATCGAGCCGCCCGGTGCTGCTGAAGCCAACAGAACATGTGATCATCTGAACGAAGCAGAGACCCAGAGGCTCTGGTCACCCTGACATCCCGTCCTTCAGAAACAGGACCAGACACCAGGAGCAGCTCCGGTACAGTCTGTTACAGAAGGTTGACCATCGAGTCCACGTGTGTTTAGAGGCCCTGGAGAAGACCTCCAACCATGTGGCCTGGGGCTGCAGAACCATCCGGACCTTCAGAGACTAAAGGGGCAGCTGTGTTTGTATCCTCAGCACCAAGTCACACATCAGCCAGCAGCAGGTTCTGGCAGAGCACCGTGTTTAGACCTGGAGGTTCTGACCTTCATCAACCGGCACCATGCTGCTGAAGGTCCGCTGAACCACGTCATCTGCAAAAGCCAGAGGTTCTCAAACCAACACCTTCTTCAGGAGATCCTGACCCAGAACATCCCAGACGGGGTCGGAGACACGGGGAGCTCTGGACGAGTTCTACACTCAGTTTGACTTTGTGCTGAGGATACAAACCCAGCTGCAGGCCCGGATGGTTCTGCAGGCCCGGATGGTTCTGCAGGCCCAGATGGTTCTGCTGGCCTGGATGGTTCTGCAGGCCCGGATGGTTCTGCTGGCCCGGATGGTTCTGCTGGCCACACGGTTGTCTGCTCTCTGAACACAGCGTTGTTCTGTTGGCTTCAGCAGCTCTGGGGCGGTCCTCTGCCTCCTCTATCTGTGGAGCTTTTCTGGGAACATCACCAGGGAGAAAAGCCCAGACAGAACCAGAACTCTCATGTGGCCTGGGAACACCTCAGGATCCACCAGGATCCACCAGGATCCACCTAGACAGTACCACTGCAGAGAGGAACATCACTGCTTCGGGTTAATTGGTGATTGTAAATTGTCCGTAGGTGTGAATGTGAGTGTGCTTGGTTGTCTGTCTCTAAGTGTAGCCCTGTGATAGACTGGTTACCTGTCCAGGTGAACCTGCCTTCACCCTGAGTCAGCTGGGATAGGCTCCGCCCCCCATGACCCTGGTGAGGATGAAGGTGGAGAGATGATGGATGGATCCAACAGCAGATAGTTTTTCTGAACATGGACAGAATTGAAGCGAGGCGGTTCCTCGCTGTGCTCTGAGCGTCCTGTTGGTCTCACCTGTGATGTGATGTCATCATGCTGCTCGTTGGCTCCGTTACTGCTGACAGGTTTTATTTTATTGTCAAACAGCTGAAGTTCGTTTGCTCAGAACAGTTGAAGTCCAACCACGTAAATGATTCAAACCAGACGTCACAGGTGTTGGATCGGGTTTATTCAGGTGGAACAACAGAACAGGTCTTATGTTCTGCTGATGGTGAAACAACATCAGCAGGAGGACACAGCAGACACACACATCGTGTTGATCTAAACCGGCAGGAGGAACCAGAACATCGTCGTCTGTACACAACCTGATCACAGAGACATAAACAGCAACGTGTTCTGTATGTACAGGGCCGGGTTCAGACAAATGCTGGACCCGGGTTTAAGTTTTGAAGGTAGGACTGATGGTAGATATTGGACCTGCTGAGCATCAGGTGGCTTCAGGTGCTGGAGGTTCAGTCTCAGAGCTCATCAGCTCCTGAAAGAACCACCAGGACTGTGATTACACTCTATGAAGCTCGCTTCTACTTTGAAAACCAACAAACAGACCTTCTAGTTCAACCGTTAAGCCCAGAGGAGACCAAACCGAGGCTTCTGCACCGGGCCCGGGTCAGGCTGCATGTATCTGATGAACCAGGAAGAGCCTCCATCTGTGTGTATTTATGTATAGAATGTGTAATAATCCACTTTATGTTGACTGCGTTGTGTCTGCTGTGACCCGGTCCTCACCGGATCACTGGACGGTTCTGCTCCGACAGCCCAGTCGTCCTGCTCGGTGCAGGAACAGCAGCGGCAGCACCAGGCTGCTGGGCAGGTTGATCCACGCTTCACACGACATCAGAGCACAGTCCGGTTCTCCTCCTGACACCTGCAGCGCAGACCGAACCAGACTGCCGGCAAACCTCAGCACCAGCACTCCCAGTATGACCACAATGGTGTAGAGCGCCCTCTGCTTTGATTGGTCGACCCTCTCCCTGCCCCCGCCCTGCTCCCCGGGACCCGGACGAATCAGAACACGGAGGACGGAGAGGCTGCAGAAGGAGACGACCACTAAAGACAACGTCAGGTAGCTCACATCCATGAAGACAAAGTTTTCCACGATCACCAAACCCATCCCAGTGCAGCAGAGCAGCCAGACACAGCCGGTGCTGATGTTCCTGGTTCTGATGCCCCGCTCTCCTCTCAGGCTCAGGTAGGTGACGGGATGGACCACGGCCAGGTAGCGCTCCACACAGGTCAGGACGTGGAAGAAGGACTGTCCATACCAGGTGAACGAGAAGAGAGCAAACCCCACCACGAATACGACTAAGTGGCTGCTGTGGATGCCCCAAAGGCTGAGGACACACCCGAAGACGCCGATGAGCTCCATGGAGACCATGTGGTAGGTGAAGCTGTCAGAGTGGCTCATCGGGGACGAGCTGGAGGACTTTGTCCTCCACTGCTGGAGACCATGGTGGAGGATGAAGGTGCAGAGAGGGAGGAGGAGGAGGATGTTGGTGATGAAGAAGGAGGTGAAGATGACGGAGGCTGGTCTCATGAGGAAGCACTGAAAAGCGGAGGAGAGGTTCTGATGAAGGATGGAGCCGCTGGAGGAGGAGGAGGAGTTCACTGACATATCTGGAGGAGGAAAGACACGAGAGTCAGAGTGGTTAAATCTGTGGATCACATCTGTTCTGGACGAGAGCTCTCTCCTCATTTCATCCACCACTTAAAGTGAAAGTCATTCCTAACTCAGGCCGAGGTTCTACGGAGGCTGGAAGCTGCCTCGGTTCTGTATCCTCCCACACAGAACCTGTGGAGTGTCCACCCTGCCTCAGACGTTTCCTCGTTTCAGTGCTTCTGTGCAGTGACAAGTAATTCTAAATATAAATTCCTGCACATACACATACATGACACGACTCAACACAACGTTCTCAGTGACTGTAGCATGAAGGCGGCTGTAGCTGGACGGTCCAGTGAGGACCAGGACACCTACAGCTCCTCTGAAGGTTTTGCTTCAACCTTCACACTGACAGGTGAGCACAACGTTAGTCAGTAAACCAAGTCTCAAAGAACTAGTCATTATTTACTAAAACTGTTTTAGGACTTAAAGGAAAGTTAGTTGACATTTTTCACTTTAAGGAATCACAGAAAACTGTTAAAATAACATTTACCAAGTGAGCTCTGGACCAACAACCTCTTCACACGTTCACTGAACAGTATTTAGAGCTGGTTCTGTCCATCTCATCAACATCAGTCCAACATTAAAACTGTGTTGTGGTCTTCAGCATGTGAAGATATTTGGCTGCTACTGGACCCGCAAAACAAATTCATCCCCTGCTGTTGCTTTATAACATTAAATCACAGTCAGTTTAATTCAGCTGTTGGACAAGAAGCCACAAAAAAAGTTTTTCATGTCAAAGTGAAAACTGCGATTGACCAAGACTCCTACGACTCCTCTGAAGGAGGTACAAGAAGGAGACTAGTGAGGGAGGACACCAAGACTCCTATGATACCATGAAGCACGGCGGTGGCAGCGTCATGATGAAGCACGGTGGTGGCAGCTTCATGATGAAGCACGGTGGTGGCAGCATCATGATGAAGCACGG
>NW_007578304.1:226126-231174 GCF_000690725.1 Stegastes partitus
TAGAGGGTGAATGAATGCAGCAGAGTGAAGAGAAATCCTGGAGGACAACCTGATGCAGGAGAACTGAGACGTGGAGAAGACAATGAGCTGAAGCAAACAGCCAAAGCTCCACAGAAGATGTTCAGGCTGATGGAGACCGACACAGTCTCAAAGGTGCTTCTACTACATCAGACTGGAGGCAGGTGAACACGGCAATCACCTGTTTGACCTGTTAGAGTTTTAATTATTTAAATTCTTGTCAAAAAAGCCAAATTTATCTGACCAGGATTCAATGTTGAAAATAAATCAAAGGGAACAACTTCTGAAGTGGACCAGTTCTTTTTTCAGGCGTTGTACCAGTACAACCAGTCCTTGGGTGTGGTTCTGGTCTCCAGTGAAGCCAGAGACTGATTTGACTTCCAGCACAGCAGCTACAAGGGATTTTGTTTCTCAGGAGTTTGTGTGACAACAGCAGCGTGATGGAGCTCAGAATGAACGGGTCGACGGTATCCTGGGAATGTGTCGGTAACAAACAGGTTATTTGCACAAACATCTGAAATGTTCAACGTCATGTTCAGGTGTTTTGTGTTGTCTCCAGAAGTAACACACAGTGAGCAGATGCAGCCCCATAAGTCTGACTGTTAATGGACATAAGAGGAACAGATTCAGTGCGACACCTTCACCCAGTGTGCAGTAACTCTATCCGGACTAGATCTGTCCAAGCTGTGTCCTTTTTCTGTGCATGTCACTGAGACTATCTTAGATGACTGTGACTGAAGATAAGAAGAGCACCAACCTTCTGAGTGTTCCTGCTGAGCGTCTTCTCGGTGCCTCTGCTCTGTGGCCTGTGAGGTTCTGATCTAAATGTTCTGTAGTGGATCTATGGTGCAGCTCGACGCCTCGTCACGCCGTCTCTCTGTGTTCAATTCAAATATGTTTCATTTGCATTAGAGAAAACAGTGAGTTTTAGAGGAAGAACAGCTTGTTGAACACATTCACACGTCCAGAACCTGAGAGCTGCACGTCAGACACTCACGCAGCTTCAGTAGATCGTTACAGGATTAATTAGTTATTCATTGACCACCACTCAGACCCTGTTAACCTAAAACATGTGTTCTAACTGCTGTGGCTGCAGTCTGGTGCTGCTGCTCACTGACAGTCTGATGAATAAAGCAGCTTACACGGCATAAATAAAACCTTTTACTGTTCATGTCGCTGTTACTGGAGAACAGTGTCAAAGAAATACAGTCACTGCAATTAAATGAAGAGAAAGCAGCAGGAGAACCAGTACAGGTTCTATGATAATGGACCTGGCAGTCTGGGAGCTGACCGCTGTGATGGTTCAGATCAGGCACAGGTAGCTCACACCTGAGAGGCACGGCGTTGATGAGGCGCCACTCGAACATTTGATCACGCTTTGATTTGAACCCAAAGCCTCCGGCGTCCTGAAGCAGCACCACAGACGGAGTTGGTCTGCTCGCTGAACGGTGACCAGAACAAGTCCAAGAGCACCAGACCGAGCATCAGGGTGTAAACGTGTAGTATCTAGAACCGTCCACTAGATGTCAGCGTTAGCTCTGATAATTCTCCTCCTCCACTTTATGAAAGATGTCTGGAAAGCTGTTCAGAGGTTTTGTTTTGCAGTGCATCATGGGAAAAGCTCCTCCAGAGGTTCTGACACCAGTTCATCCTCCCATCGTCCAGAACTGGTTCTGACCAGCCACCATCACACATGCTGATATGAGCCTGGAACGTTTACCCAGAATGCACTTTGTAAAGTTTCCTCTGGTGAATGATCAGAACCAGAACCAGTGTGCAGACTGAGACACCTGGATGGATGTAGAACTGATCTGGTGTCAGGTTCTAGCAGAACCCAGATGTGTTCTTCCTCCTAAATGTCATGTGTCTATCTGCTGTACTGATGAAGTTCTGAGGCTCAGAAATGATGGAGAAAGTCCATTAAAGTGATCAATCTGGACCCTCCTCTGTGGACTTGAAGGACCTGGACCTCTGGAACATTCACAGTCTGAAGGTAGAACTCTGGTCAGCAGATACAGAACCAGATGTTCTGGCTCATGGAGGAGCCCAGTGCTTTATGGGAAACCTGCCAGCAGTCTAACTCAGCAGCAGAACATCTCAGTAGCTGAGGCTCCAGCTCTAGGTTTTATTTAAAGTGAAGGTCTTTGTGGTGAAACATCAGAGCTCAGCAGAGTTCAGGGCGTCCGCCTGCTGCTCTGGGATCGTTGGCCTGAGCTTCACTTTATCCTCTGTTTTTTTTTTTTCCAGTTTCCAGAGAACAGCGTGTCTTTCTCAGCATGAGAACGTCCACAGGGGGAGGTTCCTGTTGAGCACAGCGGAGGGAGGAGGAGGAGGAGGAGGAGGAGGAGCACAGGGGGAAGGAATGTCCAGGCTTTGTGCTCACTTATCACCGAGCAGGCAGGAAGGAGAAGCTCAGAGGAGGAGGTGTGACTCCACGACAGGATTCATCTCACAGCGTCTGGAATACGTCTGACGGAGCTCCAGGCTTCACTCCGGATCCCCGGGAAGCTGGACCTGAAGCTGGACCTGAAGCTGGACCTGAAGCTGGACCTGAAGCTGGACCTGAAGCTGGACCAGCAGATTTAAAGTCTGACTGGGAGCCTGGTCGATCAGTTGCAGCCTAGCTGACCTGGTCCACGCTGGGTGGGCTGAGCCTGACTGGGATCCTGACCGACTGATTGGAGGTCTTCCTGCTTCACAGCTGGTCGATCGGTGGAGGATGAGTGCAGCAGGCGACGTGGTGTGTGAGGGCTGGCTGAGGAAGTCTCCTCCAGAGAAGAAGCTGCGGCGATACGTGAGTGTTTAACTGTCAGATGTAGTGAAGACTGATGCTCAGCGTGACAAACATCTGCTCAGGTTCCATCTCTAGTGGCACCGGGTCAGAACTATAAACCAGAAAACAGCATCTCATGGTGAAGGCAGAGGGACTTATTCAGACTAATCGGCCACCTGAAGCCTGAAACACGACGTCTGGACTCAACAGTTTGAGTCCAGAAAACTTTTAATAGACTCACATTCAACCAACAAACTGAGTCGTAGGAATGAACCTCATCGATCAGAGTTAACGTCTGATGTAGTCCAGACACGTAACGCCGACGGTAAGGTGAAGGAAACCTCATGAGTTCAGTTTAAAATCGACTCATGAGTTTAGTTTTAAATCGACTCATGAGTTTAGTTTTAAATCGACTCATGAGTTTAGTTTTAAATCGATTCATGAGTTCAGTTTAAAATCGACTCATGAGTTTAGTTTTAAATCGACTCATGAGTTTAGTTTTAAATCGACTCATGAGTTTAGTTTAAAATCGACTCATGCAGACAGTTGAGCTGAAGCAGCGTCAAGTCGACCAACATGATGACGTCACTTCTTCATCCTTATTCATCTTATTGTTGTCGTTGAACAGGTGCACAACACATTTCCCTGTACGTTACACCAGGTCTGTGTTTGTGACCAACAAAGTCCTTGAATCCTTGAGTCCTTGAGTCCTTGAGTCCTTGAATCCAACACGACTCATCCAAACAGTTTGTGGTGGAAAAAGTCCTTGAGCTAGATTTCTGAGCAGCAGAAGCAGGAACCCTGACCTGGACCCATCCTTTAGAGTTCAGACAACTTGTTAGATGAAGTCTGTGGATTTGACGTTTCCTCATCAATCAGAGGGATTTAATTTATCTCATGACTGGCACCAGAAACACGTTTATTCTGCTGATTATTTAAGAACTCTGGTTGTTCCGACTGCTCCTGAAGTGACATCTGATTAATTAACATAAGGCTGATTAACAAGCAGCATGTTTTATGTTAAATCGTGTATTTGAACTCAGACACAGTAAACTCTGGTTTAGAATCGAGGCAGTATGAAGTGTTGAACTCAGAGCTCTGACCTCCACCAGCACTCTGGTGTTTATGGGTAATCACATGGTGTGAGTGGATCTGCTGAGCTGCTGCAGGTTTCCTCTGTTTGTTCAGAGTCAGGCGTCGTTCTGTTGGACTGGAGAGAGCTGATGATCTGCTGAGCTGGTTAGAAACCAGCCGAACACAAACAGGAACCAGAGAGTGGCTTCAGTCTGACTGGAGGAGCCACGGTCGGCCGGAGGCTCGCTTTCAGACCCAACGGGCTCCACGTCGGCTTGTTCTGTTCTCTGTCAGAAGGCCCGATAAGTGCTGCAGCAGCTCTAAATCCGCTGAGAGCTGCTGGGTTCGGTGACGAAGCAGCTTAAGCACACACAGAGCACATATCTGGGATTCCTGGCTGCTGAGTGCAGCTAATCTCAGCTCCACGCTTCCCTTTTCTTTCCTCCACCACAGAGAAGCTTGTTTTCTCTTTCATGCCTCCTCCTCTGCTGTCGCTGTCCTTCCTGTCTCTGGGGATGAATCTGTTTCTGGGAGTGAAGGAACGACAACAACGTGGTTTCATTGAGTCTCAGGAAGCTTCGCTGAGAGCAGCACAGTCCTGGACAGGCTGAAGGTCCTCACAAGGCTGGGTTTAATCAGGACTTCATTACCCACAATGCCTGTCTGCTGACGTCCTCCAGCCGGGAGCGTTGATCAGACGGAACCAAGACGACCTGGTTCTGTTTTCATTCCTCAGTCAGACATGACGTAGGAGGAAGCATCTTGTTTTCTCTGATAACTGATGACATCTCATAAAACTACAGATTTACTCGTTAACTGTAAATAAAATCAGCGTCCACGTGTTTTATAAACGCTTTACAGGGATTGACTGTCCAGTTACTGTTTATTCTCTGGACTTAATCAGCAGGAAAAGAATTAAAACAATCTACTGACATTGAAAACTGTGTGTTTTGGGGATCAAACATGTTTTTATTTAACTGATTTTAACAGTTCTTACAGATAATAACTCATTAAAATTAATTAAATGTCCACTTAAAAAAATACTTTTATGTTAAAAAAAATATCTATTCTTAAAAAGTGTTGGACTATTTTTAAACCATTTTTAAATCAGGGGAAAAAAACTATAATTGTACAGATATTTGCAGTGACTCGTTAGTTTCCTCGTTAGAGCAGAGAGCAGTGA
>NW_007578304.1:231642-232937 GCF_000690725.1 Stegastes partitus
ATGAAGGAGGCTCTGAAGGTGTCCAGCATTAGGAAACCCTGTGGTGCCGTTCAACGTGGGTCCAGGAGCAGCAGGACGTCGTCCAGAGTTGAGAGCAGCTGAAGGCTCAGAGTTCTGGTTCTGGTGCTGAGTTTCCAGCAGAGCAGCTCTGGTCTGAATCAGCCTGGAAGCTCCTGATGGAGACGTCTGGAGCAGCTCTAAAGTCTGAGAACCTGAGGCCAGATTGAAGAAGCAAACCTGCCAGAACCTGGACACAGGAGCTGATGTTCCACAGACGTCTCCACCTCCATGTGTTAGCATCATGATCTGTTTAGATCAGTTTCTGTAGAACATCTGGTCACCGCTGCTTCATGGATCTTTAGTGAAGTCTAATCATTTGTTTAAAGATCTTTAAAGATCTCAGCTGTTGACTTGATGATGACGGAATCACTTCTAACAGAAATGGAACAGGTGGAAATAGACCAGAGATTTAACTATAGTTTAACAATAAGTCTCATTGGTTTTATTGCTGAAGCTGTTTATTGGACATGAGTCAGTGAAGAGCAAAGAGGTTTTATTCTGAGTCGTCCGGTCACGAGATGCCATCAGAACATCAGACATCAGAGAAACTGAACCGCAGGAAGGCTGTTGTTCAGCTCAGCCGTTACATGTGGAGGCGGTCGGAGGAAACCCTGTTTTAGATCCATTGTGGCCTCGTCCGGCCGAGGTCAGAGGTCAGAGAGGAAGCAACGAGCCTGAAGAGGAACACCGGGTTTCTTTATCAGCTCAGAGAGGAACCCTGAGTCCACGTGGACCTCCAGAGCACAGCAGCAGAGACAGTGAGCTGAGCGTGAGCTGTAGTAGAAGCAGCGTGTGGTCCTGGTCCTGATGGAGACGGTACATCTGCTGGGTCGCTGGCTGGAGGGAACACAAACAGCCTCAGACATGACTCAGTTCTTCACCTTGTTTTCTCAGCAGAAGCCTGAAATGTTCCTCTGTTGGTTACTTCGGGACACGATTGGACCGATCTGGTGATCTGATTTTGGACATGAACAGTTTGTCTGATTTCATCGTCTCACCAGCCTTCAGCCGTCGTGTGTGTTCAGGCTGCAGGTTTTATGGACGCAGCAAATCAGATCTGTTTGTGCACAAACTGGTTTTCATGTTCAGTCACTTTAAATGTTTGTTGTCCTGCAGGAGGAAATGAGGCGACATAAAGCTACAGGAAGCACTAAAACAGCCGAGGACACCATAAAAACGTAATAATACACAGACCAGGAGACGCCTTTAATAATGTCACCGTGGCACAAACACAG
>NW_007578304.1:235877-238143 GCF_000690725.1 Stegastes partitus
CACACACACATATACACCATCAAACACATACACACAAACACAGAACCATCTGAGAACGGGCCTGTAGTCACTGACCCGTCCGTTCACAGACAGAACCATCTGAGAGCGGGCCTGTAGTCACTGACCCGTCCGTTCAGACAGAACCATCTGAGAACGGGCCTGTAGTCACTGACCCGTCCGTTCACAGACAGAACCATCTGAGAACGGGCCTGTAGTCACTGACCCGTCCGTTCAGACAGAACCATCTGAGAACGGGCCTGTAGTCACTGACCCGTCCAGCAGCAGCTGCTCTGTTCTGTTGGTGAACCTAAAGTCACTAAACTGTCGGTGTGTCTCAGGCCTGGAAGCGGCGCTGGTTTGTTCTGCGAAGCGGTCGGCTCAGCGGAGAACCCGACGTCCTGCAGTACTACAAGAACCAGCAGTCCCGCCGGCCAATCAGAACCATCAACCTGAACCTGTGTGAACAGGTGAACCTGCACACACCTGACTGTCAGAGAGCCTCACAGTGTGTTTAATGAAAGCCTCATGAAGCAGCTTGTCTGTAGGTTCTGATGGACGTATACTCATTTATAATGTAGGAGTCTGATCAGTCAGTACATGTGACATGATGAAGGTACTGCAGGGCCTCACCTGTACTGTCTCACCTGTACTGTCTCACCTGTACTGTCTCACCTGTACTGTCTCACCTGTACTGTCTCACCTGTACTGTCTCACCTGTACTGTCTCACCTGTCATCATCACCTAATGATTCATGTTATTCAGGTGAATTAGTGTTTTATATCCTACCGTAGGGTCTCTAGTCAGGCTGAGCAACACAATAAATAATATATATGACCCTCATATTAATACTTTATGGTTTTTGTTTTAGGGTTTGAACATGAATGTTTCACTCATATTAATATTTAAAGCTGTTCTAAAGCCACTGCAGCTGTTGTTTAACTCCACCATGAAATAAACAGCGTATGTGTAGTTTAGTTATTGACCTTGTTTAACTAGAAGGCCTAACTCAGTGAACTGTCAGTTCTCTGGTGATAAACGTGATGCTGGATGAGCTCTGCTGTGGGTCCTTCAGGTGGACGCCGGTCTGTCCTTCACCAAGAAGGAGCTGGAGAGCAGCTTCGTGTTCGACCTGAGGACGGAGGAGAGGACCTGGTACCTGGTGGCCGAGTCCGAGGAGGACATGAACCGCTGGGTGACGTCCATCTGCCTGCTCTGTGGCTTCAACCCCACCGATGACGGTAGAACAGCACCTCATCAACACTCGTTCTCTCCGTCTGAATTTAAAATACGCTGTGAGACAGAAGATCAGAGTCTGAATACAGTAAATCCAAACCCGTCACTGTGCTGACTGTAGCCGAAGCTTCAGGCTGATTTTAAACACTGTGAAGCTTCCAGAGTCTCTGAAGTTTGTAGGGATGGATCCACACCAGCTGGTGGCTCAGTTTAACTCACTGAGGTCCATGTTTCTCTGCAACATGAAGTCCTGCAGGCTGCAGGTGGNTAGGCCAAACTAGCTTGGCTAACCCAACTAGCTAACTGTTAGCTGTAGATTTACAGATCATCTTCATGTATGCTTCAGGTTATTTCAGACAGACGTTGTGCTACAGGTTGTGATTCCTCTGTGGCCTGATTCTCTTTTGATTGCACTTCATCCTTTGATTTCGAACACTGAAATGGTTCATCCAAGTTCTGAGGACGGCCCGTAGCTGGTAGCTGGAGAAACTGTTCCTTTAATTTGAAGGTGCAGAGAAATGTTTTCTCTGCTGCTTTTGTCCGGCAGCAGCCTGAAGACGACAGAACAAACATCTGTGCTGGCATTTCCTGAGCAGCTCCTTCCTCGTCCTGTCTGAGTCTGGAGAGACGGAAACGCTACGAATCACAGCGCACACTGGTCACACAGGCACCGGTTCTGCTCACAGGCACGGGTTCTGTTCACAGGCACGGGTTCTGTTCACAGGCACCGGTTCTGCTCACAGGCACGGGTTCTGTTCACAGGTATAGGTTCTGTTCACATGCATAGGTTCTGCTCACAGGTATAGGTTCTGTTCACATGCATAGGTTCTGTTCACAGGCACAGGTTCTGCTCACAGGCACGGGTTCTGTTCACATGCATAGGTTCTGTTCACAGGCACAGGTTCTGTTCACAGGCACGGGTTCTGCTCACATGCATAGGTTCTGTTCACATGCATAGGTTCTGTTCACATGCACAGGTTCTGCTCACAGGCACGGGTTCTGTTCACAGGCACGGGTTCTGTTCACATGCATA
>NW_007578304.1:241578-244718 GCF_000690725.1 Stegastes partitus
GATGGATGGATTAGATCTGGTGAGTTTTCAGACAGAGCCGAGCGTTGGAGTAGTTCCACCTCTCCATCAGGTGGTAGTGCAGCAGGACGAACAGGATGACGGCTGGTGCCTGATTCACATCATTCACGTTACAGTCCATGTTTGTGGTCGCTCTCTAGTGCAGGACGGTTTGAGCATCAGCTTGGACGGGTCAGAACTCTTTGGCGTTCTGCATAAATCAGAGACGTGTGGGATGAAGCTGAGTCAGTGTGAAACCTGGTGGGAGGAGAGAAGAAGCATTCATCAGATCTCAGGAGACGTGATGGTGCCGTCGTCAAACAGCTTTAGTCTGGTGGAGACCAACTGTCAGCTTCCTGCTTCAGCTCCCTCTGGTCAAACTCACGCTGTCAGTATAATCAATAGATTCAGCTGAAATCAGAGGGTTTCTGTCTGGATGCACCTGTTAGAAGTCTTTGTTCTTTTTTCTCACATATTCTTCATGTTTAGTGTAAATGAATCCTGGATGTGTCCAGATCCAGTCTGGTGAATAAGTCCCCTGACATGTGCCTGACGGTCACTGTTTAACAAACTAAAGCTAAAGTTGCTCTCCAGGTGCGACTTTTATGTTCTCAGTAAATTCTAGTTTAAATCTCTCTCACAAACCTTCTTTATTTATTTTATTCTGTATCCTTTAATCTATTTTTCTTTTACAGTTTCAGGCTTTTGACTGTTTTTCCTCCTTTTTGGACGTTTTAATGTGAAACAGTCAACCAATGACCTTTCAGTTCCAGACAGACCTCCTGCCTCCACCTCCGTCCCACCTGTCGCCCCGGCCGGTGGCTCCGCCTCCATCGCCACGGTAACAGGCTCGGTCCCGGTGTCGTACGAACCGGTGAGCGTCCGACCGCTGGAGCCCGACGGCAGCTCGGAGGACGACTACCTGTGGTTGTCCCACTGCCAGAGCCACATCAGGTGAGCTCACAGAGGAGGTCCTGGGTCTGGTATCCAGAAACTAAAGTTCTGCTCGTTATCTTACCCTCAAAAAGACTTTTTAAAGGTTCAGTATCTGCAGAAGTGAAACTCCCACCGTCATGAAAGGTGGTGACAGAAGAGACTCCATCAGAACAACTGAATGGATCCAGCAGAGGACAGGTTTTCATTATGGGTTCTTGAAAATAGAAACACGTGAAAATTATTCTGACTTTGGTGGCTTTGTGTCTCCAGAAAGTTCCTGTCAGTGTCTATGGATGGACCTCAGGTTCCAGTTTTCAGACATTTAGACTTTAAAGCAGTTTAAAATCGCTCCAAATTGCCCCAAAATGTCCCGTTACTGTCTGAAATGACTTGAAATGTGTCTGAAATGGCTCAAAATTCTACAAAATCACTTAAAATCAGTCCAGAAATGACCTGAAACTGTTTAAAGCTGCTCAGAATGTGCCCAGAGTTACTCAAGATTTGCTTAAAGTGACTCAAACGGTGTAACTGGTTCCTCAGAAAGTTCCTGTCAGTGTCTGTCTCTGGATGGATCCATGGTTCTCCACCGTCTGAGGCTCTAACATCAGCAGAACCTGATGTGGTGAAGTTGGACCAGACAAGGTTCTGGTTTTAGACGTTCTTAATACAACGATGAGCTCTGTGGATTATGTCGTTTTTGTGTTATATTTAGGAGAATCGGTTGCTGTCACATTTTCCTGCTCTCGTTTCTTCATGCTTCGAGCCACAACCTCCTGTTCTGATGGGATCTGAGGGGCTGAGGAGGTTCTGTGGCGTTCTGATGAAGCCAGCCCTGTAGGAAACGTGTGGGTGTGATCCCAGATAAACCGGTAATCCTGCTGCTTCCATCAGCACGTCTGGACCTGCAGCGCTGCTCGTAACGCTCCACAGCTTCTGTCTGGCCTCAGCAGGACGGAAACAATCAATTTATCAAGTTTATCATGTTCAAGTATGAAATGACCAGAGACCGTAAACTGAAGACGACTGACGAGCCGTGACTTCCTGTTCAGTTACTGCTGTCGGCTTTAGCATACAGTCTGTCAGTGTCACAGTCCAACATGCTGGAGCATCAGAACTCCTGAAGTCCTGACACCTGGTGTTTATCAGTCAAACTGACTTTAAGAAATACGGCTGAATCAATAAGGTAACACTCAGGTAGCAGGACTTTGAGGTGTCCGCCTCCAGCAAACCATCAATCATTCCAGCAGCTGTAATGAAGACGATGCGTTCAAGCTAATCGGTTGTTTTCCTTCAATGTCTGACAAACTCAGTTTCGAACAAACCAGTGACTCTGGACTCGATGGTTCTGTCTGAGCTGATGCTGACGAGCTTTCATCTCCTGTCTGTCCTCAGGCCTCCTTTGGGTTCGTCCACGTCTCTGGAAACCGACTACAGCGACGGTCTTTACCCTCCTGCTGCCTCCTCCTCCTCCTCCTCCTCCTCCTCCTCGCCCTCGCTCCTCCCCAACAGCCTCCCCCCTCCCCCCTCCTCCTCCTCCGGCTTCAGGACCGCCCCCTGGACGGTTGCCGCGGCGACGAGTCCTCTCAGCCAATCCCTGGATGCCAGCGTGACCTCTGACCTCCACCGCCGGGCCCGGCCTCGCTGCCACCCCTCCCCCCACCCCAGGAAGCACTCTCTGGACTTCCACCTGCGACCCGTGGCCATCCCTCTGGGTGACGACGCCCCCGGGCACCACTCCTTCATCCCCAGTGGCTACCAGATCCCCCGTCCAGCCTCCACCCCCCAGCCGCCGCCCCCTCGCCGCCCGTCCTCCACCCCCAGCGTGGACTCTGTGACGCCGGCGGAGCTCCTCGCCTCCACGCCGGCTCCTCCTCCTCGCCCGCCCAAGCCTCCCGCCATCGCGGCCCAGGGGGAGAGCTTGGCTGTGGGCACCGGGCCGACCACGCTGCCCCGGACCAGCTCAGAGCCGGAGAGGAGGGAGGAGGAGGGAGGAGGACACCTGACGAGGAGCAACACCATAACCACACCTGGACGCCTGCAGACAGGTGAGCTCAGAGCAGGAACACACCTCATCTACCTTTACTCAGACCACCTGACCCAACGGGTCAGTCCATGAAGAACCAGCCAGAGACATTCATACACCAAAGAACTTCACTTTATCTACTGACCAGAGTTCCTCCAGAACCTCCTCAGAACATCTGGTTCTG
>NW_007578304.1:249233-260557 GCF_000690725.1 Stegastes partitus
TGGTAAAAACTAAGGTTCTGCGTTAAAACCCAGAACCATGAAGCTGCTGCTGACTCAGCCAGGACCAGCAGACAGCTAGCTAGCATCCAGGAGGTGTTTCCTCAGACACTGATGAGCACGTAAACACTGAAGCATCTCCAGCATGTGGAGCCTCCAGGTGCTCCATCATGGAAACATCTGTGGTTTTGTCAGAAAGTCATAAATTTCTCTCTGGTCTCCATGGTTCTGACTGAAGACATCTCTGAGTTCTGTCTCCTCCATCATGTGGTTGTGGTTCCTCAGAGCTGCAGGACTTTAGAGAAACATGGAGCTCAGTGAAGGACCGTGAGCCAGGAGCTGCTGCTGGAGCTCAGAGACGATGTGTAGAGATCTTATTTTTATTATAACATGGTCCATGACTGTTCAGGTTTCAGCACATTTACACACTTCTGGACCGGGTTCTGGGTTCTGGTAACCAGGTTACTGTTTGCTGCCTTCGTCTTGTCAGATGTTGTTCTTCAGCTCTAATCTTCTCGTGGACTAAATCATAGAACATTACTCTCTGTAGCGGTGACGTTAGCTGGTGTGACCCTCCACCTGTCGCTGCAGGTTGCCTCCAGCCGCTCCCTGTGACTCCGCCCACCTCCACGACGGGAACTACGTCCCCATGACGCCGCTCAGCCCTCTGCCCCCTGCTGCAGGCGACCCGGCCTCCCTGGGCCGACAGGTGCCTCCACCTGCCCACATGGGCTTCAGAAACCCCCCGCTGACCCCCCCGCTCCGCAGGAACGCCGAGGCCACGCCGCCGCCCATCCACCGCAACCTGAAGCCCCAGCGCCGAGGTCAGAGCTCCGCCCTCCGAGTCCGTCTCCATCTGGACGGGCCTCAGCACCAGCAGGGATTTAATGAGGTGGTTCTGATCTCTGTGTGTCTGCAGGAGTTGGTGTGAACCGGCCGGTGGAGCGGAGCGACCTTCACGCCGCCGCAGAGCCCAAAACCAGAGGTACAAACCCCCCACAGCGCCGCCGACCCGTCTTCAGAGGTTCTGAATGCCAGCTTGACACAATCACCTCTTTTTTTATATTTAAATCCTGTTTTCAGGTCTGATTTCTGAACCAAACTGACAAAAAACAAGGAACATGTCCAGCCTGTGTGAGCTGCGTTCTGCAGCATCACGGTCCATAACTAACACTGAGTGGAACATAGAGGACAGAACCACATCCACCGTGAAGCTTCAGCGAGTCCAGTTTCAGTCTGGACCCGTTCCTGAACCAGGTCCTGCTTCTCTGTCCGTGTTCTGCTCATCTGAATTATTCATCTGCTCCCACTTGAGCAGCTAACTGGAGGCTCTGAGCAGTCATTCATTATTGAAGCAGTTCAGTTCAAGAGCTTCTAGCTTCATCCTGAATCAGCCTCTCAGGCCACGAGGTTCTGTTTCGGCTAAACTAGAACCAAAGTCACATCTCAGGTCCTGTAAGGACGTTACAGCTCCGTCAGCACTTCATCCATTCATATCTGAACAGAGCTCCTCCAGAACCTCCTCAGAACATCTGGTTCTGTATCTACTGACCAGAGTTCTGCCTTCAGACTGTGAATGTTCCAGAGGTCCAGAACCTTGAAGTCCACAGAGGAGGGTCCAGATTGATCACTTTAATGGACTTTTTCCATCATTTCTGAGCCTCAGAACTTCATCAGTACAGCAGATAGACACATGACATTTAGGAGGAAGAACACATCTGGGTTCTGCTAGAACCTGACACCAGATCAGTTCTACATCCATCCAGGTGTCTCAGTCTGAACACTGGACCTGGTTCTGGTAGCATCAGTATTATGGGATGTATCAGAGTGTGAACAGGATGACATGCTGTAAAAAGGTGCTCTGCCTCAGAGTGGATCCTGTCTGTAGATGGTTCTGGTAGGTTCTGGAGGTGAAACGGTCCTTCCATCGTCTACAACTGGTTCTGACCAACCACCATCACACATGCTGGTATGAGCCTGGACCGTTTACCCAGAATCCACTTTGTGAAGTTTCCTCTGGTGACTGATCAGAACCAGAACCACATCCAGGGTACCAAAGATTGTTTCTGTGACTCTGTGTCAGAGACAGAGGACATGGACAGAACCAGAACCACATCCAGGGTACCGATGATCCAGGACACCAGTCAGGATCAGATCCGGTCTAAAGCTCAGAACAACCTGACAGTAAGTCGGACTGAAGTAAACCCGGATTAGTCTCTAAACTCACTTACGGAGCAGAAGTTATCAGAACACGGAGGTTCTGTTTACATCCAGATCCTTTAGTCCTGGGTTCGGGCTCACAGACGGGTTCTGTTGGTGCTGAACCCAGAGAACCAGCAGCTTCTCCTTCACGTTGAACGTTTCTGAACTGGTTGATGAGTGTCGTGTCTCTGCTGTGTCTCCCAGTGAAACCAGCTCCTCTGGACATCGGCCCAGTACCTCAGGACTGGCAGGAAGTCCCGCCTCCTGTGCGCTCACCTGTCACCCGGACCTTCACACGAGAGTAAGTTGGGTGGGCTTTCACTGGTCCAATGTTCTGGGTTTGACAGGCAGAAGGTGTTCTGCTGCCACCTGCTGGTCCTGGAGGAGAACTGCAGCTCATTACTGTTAACGATCTGATGTTTCTGTTTATAGGAATTAATTATATTCATATTGTGTTGTATTTATGGTATGTTATTATTATTATTATTATTATTATTGTTGTTGTTGTTGTTGTTGTTGTTGTTATTTCCTGTGTAGGGAGACCAAACGTCACCTCTTTATGTTCTTACTCTTCTGGTGTGCAGCAGTAACCAAGCGTTAGATAGTGAAGTTAGCTTCATGTGAGTTGTTAAATGAAGCCGTTCAAGGTGTTGATGTTGTAGTTAGAAGTGTGTAACAGTGACTTCTGCTGCTCGGTTCCTCGTTTAGGAAGCAAACGTGTCACCTTCAGGTTTCATCTTCTAGTCTGAAGCTATAACATATGAACTCTGATTGATTTCGGCTCCTCTTCAGGATTTTTTTTCACCTGTAAAAAGCTGTTGTGACCAAATAATGCAGCTCGTTGTGTTTTCAGTGTGCAGGAGGCAAACAGTCACGCCTCATAGTTTGTAGCATGAACATGATCAGATACTAAAGTTTGGTTTGAACTCAGGCGCTAACGGCTCCTTTAGGATATCAGGGTTTAGCTTTCACTAATCAATGATCTTGATCTGTCATCAGCCCGTCCAGCCGCCGGTCCGTCCGGCCCGCCTCGGCTCAGAGCTCCTCCCCCTCCTCCGACTCTGATGACCCCGACGACAGCTACGTCGCCATGACGACCTCCAGCCTCAGCTTCAGCGCCGGCGAGTCGGTAAAAACTCACCTGCTTCGTCCTCAGAGCATAAAATACTGAAGTCTGGCTCAGTTTGGGTCGGTTCTCTGTGAGTTCTGCTGGGTTCTGATCATCACAGCTTCATGCAGGTTTTAATCTGGTGGTCTGAAGGTTGAACGACGATCAAGCATCAAAGAGTTTAACTTGGTTTAGTTTGTTTAATGTAAAAAATGCCGTTTAGAGCAGCTGTTCTCAACAACATTCATCCTTAAAGGAGCAGAAGGTTCTGTCAGGTTAAAGCACTGAACTGAAGCTGAGAAGACTGAGGTCAGTGTACTGGTTCTGTGTACCGTCCCACTAGAGCATGACAACGATGAGACGGTACCAGAGCTTCACTTTGGTCTGTGGTCACTGAGTCTGTTCTCGTCTTCTGTCTGTTCCTCTGGACCCTGAACCCGTCCAGTCCCTGAGGCTGATGCTGCACCGGGCCTCCGAGGGCGGAGTCAGCAGCCCGCTGCTACGGCGAGCCAGAGGCGACAAACAGGTGGAGTACCTGGACCTGGACCTGCACACAGGCCGCTCCGCATCCAGCAGACAGGTAACAGCTCACCTGTTAGCATACAGACACGTAGCGCTGTTCTGATACGACTAATCAATACATTGAACAATTATGAATATATTAATGTCCCTCTGGTCTGGAGGAGTCTGGCCACTAGAGGGCGCCGAGTCGTCCCTGTCTCCTCCCAGCACTTCCTGTAAACACTGAGTCAGTAAATCAGCCCTGTGAAGCTCCTGCCTCCTGGTCCTTCACTGAGTCCTGCAGCTCTGAGGAACCAGAACCACATGAAGGAGGAGACAGAACTCAGAGACGTCTTCTGTCAGCAGGACTCAGTAGAACCATGGAGACCAGACAGGAGGAGAAAAGTGACATTTCTTTAATATTTATTTGACAGAAAAATGTCCACAAACCTCCAGCATGGCTTCAGTAGTAAAAAGGTGATTCAGAATTCATCCAGAACTGGTTCAGAATGCTTCAAACATTTAGAACGTCGCTGAAGATAGAACTTGTTCAGCTTAAATCAAACTGAATCGTCCTCGTAGAAACGAGTCTTAGTTTGTGAAGAAGACACAAAACGTTTCCACAACGATGCAGCAACGTTCAGACGACTCAGTGACAGACTGAATTTAAATCTGTTCAGATTGACTCAGAACGAGTAGAAATGACAGAAACTCGTATAAAATGATTCAAACATTCACTCAACGTGTTTAAAACGTGTCACACCTGTCCAGAGCGCCGGCCTTTACCTGTGCTGACCTTAGTGACCCGCCTCACACCTGTCCATGACCTGCTCACAGCCACACAGTGAAACGACTCTTAACTTAACACAGCTGCTGGATCAGTACCGGCTTCATGGCTGCACTCAGGAGCTCTGGGTGTTTGATTTTCTCCAGAACCGGTCCAGTGTGTGTGACCGATGCCTCTCAAACATCTAAAATGCTCCAGACTTGGTGTAGCTGTTGTTGAATGACGGTTTCTTCATGTGTGACCAGAAACGCTGCACGGCCGAGGGCGGAGTCGGCGCCAGCGACCCATCCGGAGCCAGCGAGGAGCGTGCACGAGGCGAGCGTGCACGTGTGGACTACGTGGTGGTGGATCCCAAACGGACCAAAGCCCTGAGGAACACCAGGGAAGCCTGGCATGATGGGAGGATGTCCACGGAGAAGGACAAGGCTTAGAGCAGAGTACTGTCTGGAAGTAATAGATTACTTCCGACCATTACTTCAGCCGTGAACTAACTCTCCATCGTTAGGGGTCATAAGCTGTTACTGGTAAATTATTACTGATCTACTGGAATCAAGGAGAACATAGAGACTGACGTGATGACTTCATCTGATGGAGCTCCATGAGGAGACGTCCAGCTTCACGTCCTCTGACTGGAGACGTGTCCTGGTTCTGTCATCACGCCCCTCAGCTGGACCAGAATACCTGCCAAGGGGTCTGGTTCCTACACATAGTTCAGCACAGCAGAAATATGAAGTTAGTCACAGATAAACTATAAACTCTGAGCGTCATGGATCAGTGGTCCAGCATGTGGAGCGTCAGGGCAGAAGATAAACTCCAAAGTCTCAAAAGTATTTAGTCAAAGCAGGTAAATCCACAGAAATATGAGACATAAAGGGTTAAATCCACAGAAATCAAGCCGCCATGTTCTCTGAGTGCAGAATAAAAACCTTTTTCATTAACTTGCAGCTCTCAGATTCCCAGAAATGTGAGTTAAAGCTGTGAACTTCCCAGAATAATGAAGTCAGAGCCGCTGAGATCATGTAGATGTTTACCTCAGATGGTTAAATCTCAACTTACAGCCCAGAAGTTACCAGAATGATTCAGAAACATGAAGTTCAATCAGATTCCTCTGACGTATGAGGCTAGCGTAGCTGAACCGTAGAAACAAGGCCATGAGCTCAGTGCTGTCCTGTGATCAGCTCTGTGGAGGATTGATTGGAGGCTTATTGATCGATGGGGCGGATCGTGAACCCTCCACATGTAGTTCTGGTGCTGGTATGAAGAAGCTGCTGCTGAGTGTTTGATGATGAAGACGGCTGATGGCAGTGATGTGTCTCCCATTAAAATAAAGCTCTGTGGTCTGATGCTGAGGTTTCCTTCTGCTCACAGCTCAGAACCAGGACGATTCATGTCCTTCACTTCTGTGCTCGCTGTTCAAGCTCCAGTTTCTCCCTGAACGTCGTGATTCCTGCTGAAGCAGAGAAAGCACTGAATCTAATGATCATAGAGTCAAACCTAGCTCCGTCCACAGCACCGTCTGGGTCGGTGCCGTCTGAATAAAGTCGACCTTCGCTCTGCAGGCTGCTGCTGCTGTTTTCATTCTCACAGGAACTGAAGTCTGTTCAGCACAAACATCTAGAAGCAAAGACCTGAGACATGAAGACGACATGAAGATTCAGCTGCTCAGGACTCAACTTCTAAACGCGTCACAAGTCTTCAGGAGGAACCAGGAGGAGCTGCAGGAGGCTGAGCAGGTCCCAGACGCCTCCTCATCCCCAAGTCACTGCAGTGTCTCCTTGTGTCCAGCAGGTGTCCTCAGAGTGCCTCACCGGTCAGCATCGGCCGGTTGGGGCTGTTGCTATGGCGACCAGCTCCAAGCAACAATGTGCAGGGCAGGATGATGGGATGTCCCGTGTTTACCTGCAGGTGGTTGCTGAGCAGCAGTGGGAGGAGCCTCAGGCTGATCACATGGTCACTCCAGTCTGAAAACAAAACATGCAGAGAAGAACTGATGCTTGTGGGTGTTTCTCATTGTTGTTGTTGTTGTTGTTTAGTAACCGTGGCAACCAGGCGGTTCTTATAAAGGGACCTGCTGCTCTGAAGGCAGATCAGAGTGACAGAGACGCTGCATAAAAGAGTTAAGATTCTACATACTTCATTGTCATTATTCAGGCGTGTACGACATCATCAGGACACAGTCGGGACACGGACTCATAAAACAGAATAAATGAGAGTGAAGGAGGCGCTGGACGGACCTGGTGCATCGAGTCAGCTGGGCCTCTGCAGGAAAGGTTCTGACCTCCTGCACAAACATGTCTGATCTGCTGCTGTTGCACACACACACACACACACACACACACACACACATCCATCACATACACTCCATCAGCAGCAGACATCAGCGCTCAGAGACCAGGTAGCTGTTTTACCTCCTGCACTGTTTCCTCTACGTTCATTTAAATCCTGGCCGCTGCTCCTTCAAATTTCTTTTTCTTTTTTATTCTTACAAACACACCACCGCCGCGTGTCTCCACCTTCACAGCAGAGTCCTGCTCTGGGTCGGTGCTCCTGAGTAAGAAGGTAAACTACAGATAACTATCTTGCTCAGTTTCTACTCTTTGGGGATTAATATGACGTCAATTACTCGCGACTACTAAAATAAACTACAGATAACGGTCTTCCTCAGTATCTACTCTTCAGGAGGTTAATATGACGTTAACTAGAATAGAATAGAATAGAATAGAATAGACTTTATTTATCCCAGACCTGGAAAATTATTATAAACAACAGCATCCAAAAACACAAATAGAAGCACAGAAAATAATAATTCAGTAACATGCATTCAGTGTCGGCACACAGCAGGTCCAAGTCAGTCCACATGCTGGCTGAATGTGGGGAGAGAGCGATGTCCGGTTAAAGTCTCCTGAGATGACCATCAGAGACTGAGATGTTTGCAGCTGGGACACTGAACTGTGGATGAGTTCACAGGCTGCAGCAGCATCAGCAGAGGGGGGGATGGAAACTGTCATCTCCAGGACGTGTGAAACCTCTGCAGGTGAAACGGCCGCAAACCAGCCGCCAGCAGGTCAACGTCCTTCATGCAGCGCCGCTCTTTAACGCTAACGTGCTAGCATCACACCATCTCTCATTCACATACATGACGAGTCCCCAGCCTTTCTTCTGACCTCTCGCCCTCCAGCTCCGGTCCTCTGACCAGGTGAAATCCGTCCGAAGTTATGAGCGAGTCCAGAGTGAGTTCATTCAGCCATGACTCCGTGAACAACATGAGGCTGCACTCCCGATACTCCCACTGCAGCCGGATCAGCGCTGTTAGCCGTTAGCTGTTAGCTGTTAGCTGTTAGCTGTTAGCCGTTAGCTGTTAGCCGTTAGCTCTTCCAGGCCGTTCGGGAGAAACTTCACGTATCCCATGATGATGGACGGACGGCTTGTAGCCTCTCCTCTCCTCCCGACGCTTCACTCCTGCCCTGCATCCCCTCTTCCTCCAGCTCATCCAGGATGTCCGGTCTCTCCCAGGACAGTGGCCCGGCCTGGCTCAGCGCCAACAGCTGTTCACCAACATAAACCAACAGAGCCATGGTTCAACGGCTCAAGGGCTCGCCAGACGTGGACCCCAAAAAAAGCTAAGAACAGACCAACAAAAACGCCATCTGCATCTCCACTGTTCCTGCACAAATGTGGTACAGCTGTGTGAAATTAAAATATTAAGAATATAGAAGAAAAATCTAATTTAAAAAAAACAGCAATAATTAATAATAATTACTGGTGAGTTCTAAGGTAAACTACGGATAACTATCTTGTTCAGTATCTACTCTTTGGGCTTTGATGTGACGTCAATTACTCGCGACTACTAAGGCAAACTACAGACAACTATCTTGCCCAGTATCTACTCTTTGGGAGGTTAATGCGACGTAACTTAGCGCGGCCTTGAACGTGACGTCCCGTCCAGCACCAGGCTCCGGGTCAGTCAGAGGAGGGTCGTCCTGGAGAACAGGGCAGCGACTCACCGGAGGAAAGGTAGACTTATTAGCTTAAGGTAACTCAGAATAGATTGTACAAGTTAAATAGACATTAGCTAAACATTGATGACCAGCTAACGTTACGTAGCACATCGGTATCTTAAGTTAATTGGACCCGGGACCAACTCAGTGTGGCTGAGTGCGGCTCTGAGAAGAGAAAGACACCTGATGGAGATGACGCTAGCCAGGTAGCATTAGCCTTTTACTGACTCATAAATGATGAGTTCAGGTAAATAATAGTGTTCACACTGTGATCAGATGTGATGTGAGTGTAAATGATGTAACGTTAATGTTTAACGTATAGACCAGTAACAGACAGGGAGGAGCAGAGGAGCAAAGTGGAGGAGCAGCAGAGAGATGAGAGTAGAGGAGGAGAACCTAAAGGGGAGCTCAGGCTTCTTTTGCATAAAGTACATGTCAGTATTTCTGTTAAATAAATAAAATAATACACAAACTCAGTGTATTTCTACTGTAAGAGCAGTGATCCATAATGCTGCTGCGCTCTGTCCTGGTAGGAAGGTTCTGATCCAGGCTGCAGGGGATCAGCTGCAGCCTGGATGCTGCTGAGCCTCTCACAGAATCTCCCTCCAACAGAACCTCAGAGCTCTTCTATAGAAAACCCAGAAAAAGTCATTGCTGTGAATCAGGTTGTGTGTTTGCTCCACTCACCTGTGTGCTCAACAGCTGCTCCTGTCAGAACCACACCTGTGACAGAGGAACCAGAACCTTCGAGCCGGGGCAGAACCTTCCCGTTGGTTGCCATGGCAGCAGCAGCGGTGGTTCTGTTGGCCTGCTGCTGCACCCTGCTGGTCGTTCGCTGTGCCTGAGTCCTGCTGGCTGCTGGAGGAGGATCTGCTGCCCCCTGCTGCTCTGGAGGGAACCTGCAGGGAACCACAGCTCACACCCGGTTCTGCTGACCCGGGTTCTGTGACGGTGCCGGGGTTCAGATTGAGCCGGTACTCTGGGCCCAGTGTTGGTGGATTCTGAAGTTCAGTCTGATGTTCTCCTTCACCTGTTCTACCTGTTCAGGTCCGGTCTCAGAGCTCAGCTCATCACAGGTGTTCTGGAGTTCTGATGAACGGATCAGTCGGACCTCGTGATCCGACGTGAGGTGTGTTTACAAGTGAAACCCATTTACAGGCACTTTGGGTCCAATCAGGATGTTTCTCTTTAAATCTGTTCCTCAGGTTCTGTTCAGTTCACCTCCTGGTTGTCTGAGACCCAGAACCAGGTTCTGTTGGATGTTCTGGCTGGACGTTGGTGCAGCAGCTGACCTTCATGTCAGCGGACCAGCTGATGAGGCCCGGTTCCAGTCCGAAGCGTCTCAGATCCAGTCAGACAGAACTTCTTCCATCCTCTGCTGCCGTCAGAACATCGTCAGCTTCGTATCGGGTCCACGACGGGTCCACGACGGGTCCACGACGGGTCCACGACGGGTCCACGACGGGTCCGCTCCGATGAGCTGCTTCATGAGTTCTTCTCTGGATGCTGCATCTTGTCGTCCTTCACGCTCAAACCTTCTCCATCTTCTGGTTCTGACTTTAATGATGTTGCTCTCTGACCCGCTCTGGTTCTGCTCAGTGGTTCTGATTCTGTGTTGTTCCCAGAGTTCGTCCTCATGAATAAACTTCATGTCGTCAGAATAATGAGATTTTATGACAGAATGCTGTAAAAAAGAGACGTAATGTTTCTATAAGTCGATGAGCAGAACTTTGAACGA
The DNA here is from genome assembly GCF_000690725.1 of Stegastes partitus. Lineage (NCBI taxonomy): Eukaryota > Metazoa > Chordata > Actinopteri > Pomacentridae > Stegastes > Stegastes partitus. The sequence goes on from NW_007578304.1 coordinate 259,565, forward strand.
TGTGAAATAACGTTTGTTCTCATTGAAGTGGTTCCGAAGCAGGAAAACGCAGCCACACGGTTAAAAGAACGAATCATTATTTATTGTGAAAGAAACGATCATTTACAGGTTTCCTGTGTTCTGATTGGAGACGGATTCTAACCCGTAAATCACAGACGGGACGAACGTCGGCCGTCAGTCAGAACAACGACTGAATCACGTCCAGAACTTTAGATGATTTGCTCTTTTACAGCATCGACAGTAAAATGTTAAAAAGTAAAAGATTAAAAAGGTTTCAGCTGCTGGATATGTGCTGCTCTGATTGTCTTCTCTGATTGGCTGCCTCTCACCTGCGCTGACCCGTGTGGCCGGCCCACCTGTTGCTGATTAAACCTGCACTCAGGTGTGTTCTGTTTCACGTCTCTGGACCAGCAGAGGGTCCAGTCAGCTTTGGGTCCGGTCGGCTGCTTCACAGAACCGTGTTCTAACGACTTTTATTCAGAGAGATGGTTCTAGATGGATCCTCAAAGCCGGAACAACGGTTTAGTGAAGAACCTTTCCCACGGGTTCCTCGAAGGAGCCAACGTGTCCTCTGGACACCTGAACATGTGACCGTCCTGGACCAATGAGGAGGAAGCCCAGCTGCAGGTAAGACATGGAACACATCACGGTCCCATCAGAACCTTGAGAGTGGGACGTTCTGCTGGGCTGAATGTGTGGGTCTGAGTAGAGTCTGACTTCAGGCTCGGTCCAGGTTCTGCATCGGCTCAGACTCACGATCTGTCAGCAGGAATGTCAAGGTTCTGTCGTGTTCCACAGTCGGACCTGGAAGCTTGACTGGACCTGATTACATGAGAACCACAAAGACTTCATCAGAGAGTGTTCCTGATCGGTTCTGTTCACAGGAGGCTCTGAGCAGCCGAGCAAACCGACCAGAACCTGAACCACGGTAGATGAGAGCAGCACCGAACACAGATCCTGGTGTGAAGACGACAGCGTGCAGAGAAACCAGGT
>NW_007578304.1:261333-262423 GCF_000690725.1 Stegastes partitus
GCGCTGGTGTCCTCACCTCAGGCTGCTGCTTCCTGTCAACAGGACGTTGATCCTTCAGACTGCAGACGTGAACTTCAGTGAAGCCTCCTCTCTGGACTGTTTACTGCTGCTTTACTGATTCTCCTGTTGAGTTAAATCACAGATAATCTCATAACAACATCCAGAGAACGTTTATGTGACGTGTTCCCTGGATCAGAGGTCAGACCTGCTACCAGACAGCCTGTTAGGTTTTACTTCCTGATCGAGCAGCTCCCTGCTGACGTCTGCAGCTCTTCTGCTCTGTGACGGAGACTCTGGTCCAGTGACCCAACGTGACCCAACGTGACCCAATGTGACCCGGCTCAGTCCGCCTGGAGTTCCAGGAGGAGGTCATATGAACAAACCACAGCCTGTCCAGCTGTCGGTGGTTCTCTGACTCCACAGTGAGCTTCTCTGAACAGCTGCTCTGTGATTATCGGCTCCTGATCGATCTGATCGGTCTGATCGATCTGATTGGTCTGATCGATCTGATCGGTCTGATCGGTCTGATCGATCTGATTGGTCTGATCGGTCTGATCGATCTGATTGGTCTGATCGATCTCCTGCTGTGAAGGACTCAGTAAAGGACGGAGACGTTCCTCAGCCACGACCTGCAGGTTGGTTCTGCTGACCCGGTGACGCTTTGGTTCTGCATCACTTCCTGTTCAAAATGTCTTCATGTAGCGTAAACAGGACGTCTTCGTTAATATGTTTAATTAAAGTTAGACATCAAAGTCGCCATGACGACACTTTTCAGCTTCTGGCAGACTCGAGGTGACGTCAGCGGTTCTGGACCTGATGCACATGATGTGAACATTTAGGCGTGACATCAGCGGTTCTGGACCTGATGCACATGATGTGAACATTTAGGCGTGACTCAGGTCAGCCGGCTGAGTCTCCATGACGGGATGCTGAAGCTTCTGCTTTAGTGTCTGTGAGTGTCTCCTGGTCTGGTTCTGTCAGAACGTCTGAATCAAGTCCGTTTGCTTCCTGAAGCTGTTCTGACTGAACTCTTCACCACGTGTCCATCACATGTTCACCACGTGTTCACCACGTGTTCATCATGTGTTCA
>NW_007578304.1:264649-273362 GCF_000690725.1 Stegastes partitus
TTCCTCCAGAAGGCCTTTTCTTTGTCCATGTGATCAGTGGAGCTTTAAGGTTCTGCTTCTGGAGGAAGAACTTCCTTCTCCATCAGCCTCTCAGCTCATGTTGATGTAGAACCCTGTGGACACTGACAGCTGTGTTGTTCGCTGGTTCCTGGGTGCCTCCTGAGGTCCAGTTCGCTCTCTTGCGCTTCCTTGACTCCGTTTGTTGGTGTCGTCCTCAGACTTGGAGCCTCCTGGTTGCTCAGGTGTTCTTCAGCTCCACGTGAAGAGTTTGTTGGTTCTCTGTTCCGTCTGTATTTGCGTGTTCTGTTACGAGTCTTACTGTGAACAAACTTGGTACAAACCGCTGGTTCTGCTTGAGGTTCTGGAACAAACGTGTGGTGACAGCCGCCACTGAGGACAAACAGAACGACCTGCGTTAGTAAGAACTGCTGCTTAGATGCAAGTTCATCTCATACATCATGTCGATTAACAAACGTTCTTCTGTCCAACAGCTGCTGATGGGCCTCAGCCTCCGAGTCCAAACCCAGACGGTGGAGACTGGACCAGCTTTGTGCCGATGGCAGCAGTTCTACTGTGTGTCTGGAGGAAACGAAAGAGCTCAGACCTGATGCTGAGAGTCTCAGAAAGTCCAGCCTACGGGACTCAGGCTGGAGAAGCTGGACTGAACCAGCTGGAGCTTCAGAACCTGGTCAGTCATCAGCCGGTTCAGGGCGGTTCAGACCTCCACGCAGTCAGAGCTGCTGTCAGTTAGCAACAAGCTCCTCTTCAGTTTTCAGGCCTTTGTGCTTCATCCTGCAGCAGATTCGAGGCGAGCACGCTGCTGGAGCGACTCCTCAACATCAGGTTTGTTTTTCTAAGCTTCACATCAAGTTTGATCAAAAAACAAAAGTAGAAAAAAATCTGCAAAGAACTTATGTGAAAAATGATGGAAAACTGGGTATGTTTTCTCATTTAAACAGTAAAACTGTACTTTTATGGTTGAATAGATATTATCTGTACATTAACAGGATGTAAAATAACACAATTATTTAATAAGTTAGTTTAAAAAATGTGACAGAATTAACATTTAGTTTGAACTTCATACTTACAAACAATAAACTATTCTGTCTGTGTCCTCACCAAGTTGTCCGTTTATTTCTGGAGATACTGAACCTTAAAAATGGCGTCACAGGTTCTTGTTTGTTTTGTTTTTAGGCTGAAACTAGAAAAACTGTCCAGGTCTGACAACAGATATTATCTCAAACTTAGTTTGGGTTCCAAACCTCAATGTTCTGTGTGACTCAGAAGTGCAGAACTGTAAACTGACAGTTTTATAAAAAGGCGTCAAATGCTTGAATGAAGTTCAGTAGAAAAAAACACATCTTCCACCGTCCATGATGCACGCTGGTGTTGTTTCTCAGAAATGCACGTTCAAGTTCAACAAAAGGCTTTTATTTTACCTTACAAATGATTACAGATTTGGCAGATATATATGCTGTTTGTGTATTTCGTGTGTATTTATCGCAGTATGAGAGTAAAATATTCTGTACACTGTTAGAACAAGCTGGTAGTAAAACTGAAGCACAATTATAAGATGCTTTGTTGGAGTCCTGAAATAGGTTTACATATACATGTATGTACAGGTGGGCGACAAATGAAAGGAAAACCAACATGAGTGTCTCCGTCACATGCTGGAGTGTGTGAACGGTTAATCATCCAGCAGCTGGACTGAGATCTGGAGACTGAGAAGGTCAGACCATAAGATCCAGGAGGAAACCCTCCCATCAGGACACGAGAGGTAAATCAAGCCAGTAACATACAGAAAAGAACCACCAGATCCCCTCGTGGCACAGGTTTTTCCTTTAGTCTGTCTTTTAATACATTTTTATATATATACATATATACACATATATATATATATATATATATATATATATAGCAGGAGTCGAACCCACGACTGCTGCGTCAGGGAACTATAACTAACTACAGCTAACTAAAGCCTGTTCATGGGTCGTCCGCTAGGTGAGCTATAGCGACGGCCATTTCCTTTAGTCTGTCTCAGACATTAAACTTCGTAAAACACATCACAAGGTGTGTTAGACTCATGACAAAGTGAACATAAGTGGAGGTAGTGTTGATTTAAACTTAATACTCTGAAGAACCCTCTTCACATGGAGTCACTCAGAAACCTTCTATGAACACGGAGAGGATTCATCAGCGAGGTATAACTGTCTGGAACAACATTTAAATAACTAACCAAAAACCAAAAAGAACCAAAACAATCACACATATCATTCATTAACAAACGTGATCAGTTATTGCTAATTTGTGAGGAGCAGTGTGCTCAGCTGACTGAGCTCACCCTGAGGTAGGTGTTCGTCCATAACAAGCTGCACACTGTTGCAGTATTGGACCAAAGAGTTTAGCTTAGTGCATTCATTTAAACTCCAACCACAGCTCTGCTAACAGTGGATTATAAAGGTCAGAATCTCTTTGTAGAGACTCTCCTCAGAGCAGACGTGTGATTTCAGACACACATGTGGTCACACAGCAACAACTGGCCGCTGCAGCAGCTCCATGAGACAGAGGTAGACGGCAGAGTTCTGTAACGTTTAAAAAATGAGGTAAAAATCTGCATTTTAAGTCAGGGTTAGTGCAGGTCGACTGTTTGAGAAGCTGAGCTGAAGCAGCAGCTACGTTAGCCTCCTCGTAGCTGTACGACCACTGACATGAGGTAGATGTTTGTCTTCAGCCCATCAGGTGGCACACACTACAAAAAGTCTTTAGAGTTCAGACGGAGACACCTGGATGGATGTAGAACTGATCTGGTGTCAGGTTCTAGCAGAACCCAGATGTGTTCTTCCTCCTAAATGTCATGTGTCTATCTGCTGTTCTGATGAAGTTCTGAGGCTCAGAAATGATGGAAAAAGTCCATTAAAGTGATCAATCTGGACCCTCCTCTGTGGACTTGAAGGACCTGGACCTCTGGAACATTCACAGTCTGAAGGTAGAACTCTGGTCAGTAGATGAAGGTGCTGCAGTTCTGATTGAGGAGGTAGAAAATGTATTTAAAGTGCAAAAACAAAGTGCTGCTGTCACCACTAGGAACAGAACCAGAACTACATAAAACGTAGTTCTGTGGCGGCCCGCTGGTTCCAGGCGTTCATTCTCAGGAGGTCTTCTCTCTGCAAAGAGATGAAACAGGTGAGACTCAGTGTTCAGGTCCACAGGATGAGACAGACACAGAGAACAACGTGGAGACAAAGTTCTGAAGGACGCTGGACCGGGCCGTGTGGTGTTTTATGAATCACTTCCTTTCATGAGTGGTCAGACACTGAACACAACAACAGGATCATCTGCAGCACCACGTCTTCAGCAGCACTCCACAGCTTCACTTCTCTGTCCTGGTTTTGTTGGAGCTGGTGTTTCTCTTCACTGCTGTGTTGTGCATTAACATAATAATGAATAAACATACATGAACAGAACGTTCCTCAGGATGAATAGTTTCATCTGGTTTTATCTCATCTCATATCGTGAGAGCTGGAACTTTCTGAAGTGAGCTTAAATGCACAGTCACTGAAGCACGTTGTCCTGTTCCTCTGGTTTGTTTTTCATGTAGGTTCTTCTGACACCAGACTCAAAACCCAGATAACCGACATCAACACATGCAGCTCAACTAGGAATGAATGTACAGTGTTTATGCAATTCGTTAAAACTGCTTTAAACTCCCACCAGTATGAACAGGAAGCTGGACAGACAACTGCCAAAGCAGCCATCTTCTAAACGCTGAAGCTCTGTCACAGTAGAACCATCAGTCACGGTCTGAACGGGTCACCGGGCTGTGAATGTTCAGCAAACACTCCACGACTGTGAGACCTGCTGATGTGATCGTGTTGGATGTGACAGTGAAGGCAGCTCACCTGTGACCGTCAGGCGACACCACTTGGACTCCGTCTGTCTGAGAACACACTTGTACGTTCCTGCATCACTGAGGCTCAGGTGGGTCAGAACACAGCTGATCCGTCCTTCAGAGGCCAGCTGTGGATCACAGTGCAGTCGTCCCCTGTAGAGATCATGTGGATACCCCTGGTCCTCAAACGCACGGTTGTAGAAGTAGATCCAGCTCTGGGTGTCCACATGCATGATGTCTACAGTCAGCGGCTGAGGATGCTTGCCGGCGTTTACAGGGAAGGTCCACGTCAGCGTGACACTACCGGTCTCCTCCACCACCAAGGGGTCCTGAGTCTGACCTGCAGGACACAAAGACAACACAGGAGTCCCTGTCACTGCAGAAATCTGTTCAGAATAAATCTGTGACGGAACCACTATGTGTGATCGTTTTGGTGACACGTTTCAATGGTTCCCTCAGAGAACATCCAGAGCTCTGGGAGTCACTGGACGCACATGGTCTCTACAGGTGGAAGCACACTTTGGTTCCTGACTGGACATCTGACCTGAAGGCAGCATGCAGACGTGGACAGAGGATCACAAGTGTGTCTTGTGTTTCCTCAGCCTTCATACAGCTGAGAGTGACTGGCTGCCATTCATCAGTCTGAGGGCTTATTAACACGTTTATTACCGACAGCAGAGACTCAGAGTGGAGCTCTGTGACTCACCCAGACAGCAGAGACTCAGCAGGATCAGGATCAGGATCAGGATCAGGATCAGGATCAGGATCAGGATCAGCGCCATCCTTCCTCCTCAGCATCAGTCGTCCTCTGCAGCTCTGAACACATTCAGACAAACCAAACTGTTCTCACAGACCATGTGATTCAAGCCACAGTTCTGAAACAGTACCAAACCTGCAGAACCACAGAGCTTCACTTCAATCAGAACCTTCAGTGTTCTGGATCTGATTAAATCAAAGTCTCGGGTCTCTGTTCTGACCTGTTTCCACATGAACGAGGCTCTCCTACAGTTTGGCTGTTTGCTGTGACAAGATGGAGGCTTTACTTTCACTTTGAGTCTGACTCTGTCGTTTCACACCAACAGCAAAGTGGCGCAGTGGCTCCTGCTGCCGCAAAGTGGCGCAGCGGCTCCTGCTGCCGCAAAGTGGCGCAGCGGCTCCTGCTGCCGCAAAGTGGCGGCTGCGCACAATAACTGAGGACTTGTCAACAGAAAACTTTTGATTTCCTGCAAAACTTATAAAAACTCACCTGAGATGAAGCTGTCTGCAGCTGCCTCAGCCACGGAGAGTTCACACATGCGCATGCGCACATCAGGTAAGCGACGTTATAAAGTTTTTTTTTTAATTATTATTTTTTAACATAACTTTATTTATAAAGTGTAAAACAGTATAAAGATACATGTTGTCCTCCCAAAATAGTTATTGATGAACAAATTCGATATGAATTGGGACAAATAAATAAATAAATAACAACAATAAACAAGAGAACAAACAGACCAGGGGGAGAACACAGTTACAGGTAAAGAAAGACATTACAGGTTAAAAACGCATTAGAGCAGCTCGTGGCTTTGGGGTTGGTGCTTTTAGAAATGGTCGAAATGTGTGGTTTTAATTCTTTGACCAAAACAAGAGAAAGTGTTTCACTGTGCAGGTTCCATGGACGTGGAACAAAGACAAGATTTATAATGTAAAATTCATCTCACTCAGCTTTGTCAAAAACAAACTGACAGAGAATGAACGGTTTCCCGCTGGCGGGAGGAAGAAGAGAAGAAGAATAGAAAAATACTTTATTAATCCCAGTCTGGTAAATTACTGTGGTACAGCAGCAGAAAGTACTATTTAAAAATTACAAATAAAATAGGTGAATAAAATAACATAAATAAAATAAAATAAAACAACTGTACAAAATGTGCAATTTGCGAAAAACAGTGCAAGGAGGGTTTTACAGAGCAGAGAGCTGAGAACGCTCTCTGCCAGACAGAGGTGAACTGTTATACAGGGTTACTGCTCTGGGCAGGAATGATTTCCTGTACCGGTCCTTGTACAGCGGAGCTGAATCAGTCTGTTTGAGAAGGAGCTCCGCTGCCTGTCCAGAAGGGGGTGGAGAGGGTGGTCGGGGTTATCCAGAATAGATAACAGTTTGTTCAGAGTCCTCCTCTCCACCACCGCTTCCATGGTGTCCGGTTTGCAGCCGGTACCGGAGCCAGCCTTCCTGATCAGTTTGTTCAGTCTGTTGGTGTCGTCGGCTCCGATGCTGCCTCCCCAGCAGACTACAGCAGAGAACACTGGCAACAACACACTGATAGAAAATGTTCAACATCTTGCTGCACACGCCGAAGGATCTCAGCTTCCTCAGGAAGTAGAGTCTGCTCATCCCCTTCTTGTATACAGCCTCGGTGTTGATCCTCCAGTTCAGTCTGCTGTCAATGTGGACGCCCAGGTACGCCCAGGTACTTGTAGTCCTATGTGGACGCCCAGGTACTTGTAGTCCTATCATTACACACCTCAGGTTGGACAGAGATGCTCAGATCTTTCCGTAACTTTCTAGAGAAGACAGAAAGCAGGTGAGAGGCAGTTTCAAGGTGAGACCTGCAACACGTAGAGCTGAACTCGTCTGGTTGGATGCGTGGACTCACATCTGTGTCATCGTTCAAAACACACTTCTTCTACTTTGTTGTTCAGCAAAAAATAAATAAATCATCCATCAGCGAGCACTTTGGACCTCCGCTGTGGCCACTCTCTGTTCAGCGATGCTGAAGTGTCGAGGAGAACCGTCAGAACCGGGAGGGAGGAGTCCGTCCTCTTAGAACGTCTGAGAAGCCAGAAGCGGGTCCTCCACAGCAGCAGGTGGCGCTGTGTCCAGGTGAAGCCTGAGGAGCTGAGCTCCAGGTGCTGCAGGCTGATGAGCTTCTAGCTGAAGGCTCTGCTCAGAACACAAGAACAGAAATGTTCGCTCCAAACAGGAGCTGAATCAGGAACCAGAACCTCCTCCTTCATGACACATGAGACTCACCTGGAGCGGCCGGTCCTGCTCCAGCTGTCTGCTAAAGGGAACCAGAATCAGCTGGATGAAGGTTCTGGTCCAGAAGCAGCTGCAGACTGAGCTGATCCAGAACAGTTCTGGTTCTGGTCCTGCTTCCTCCCTGATGAACCCGGTTCAGGTGAGTCCATTTTATTTCTCATCGAACCTCCAAACGGTGTTTTTACTCCAGAACTGGACCCAGCATCTGATCTGAGACCAGAACCTCTCAGAGTTCTGCTCAGAACAGATTCGTGTGTACATGAGGACGGTTTATTATCTGGATCAGAACAAACCATCAAACAGCAGCTCACAGTTCGTCTGAGTATGAATGAAACCTGCAGACCAGCGTCTGCTTCAGGGACACGAACTGATCCGTAAATCACAGCTTCAGCCTGGTTCTGGTCAGTCTCACCTGCACCGGGTCATGGACTGTTTAAAGTGTGATGTTCTGGTTGAACACTGAAAGAATAATTCACTCAAAACAAAGATCCTTCATGACAAACGATTCAGACTGTGACTGGATGTCCTGGTGGAACAGAACCGGGACGTCCAGTCAGACAGCTGGTAAACAGAACCGGGACGTCCAGTCAGACAGCTGGTAAACAGAACCGGGACGTCCAGTCAGACAGCTGGTAAACAGAACCGGGACGTCCAGTCCGACGGCCGGTGAAGCTGTTGGATCTGGTCTGACTGTTGGTTCTGCAGCAGGTTTAGAGTGAAGAACAACCTGTCTGGTGGTTTGAGATGATTCCTGATGAATGAGGAAAGTGCAGCTGGAGTTCTCTATCAGCCTGTTCAGTGGTTTGATGGCGCCACCTGGTGGAGAAGAGCTGCTGCACGTTCTGATCGTCTTCATCAGCTCAGCCTGACACACGTCTGTATCAGAGGTCTTCACCACAGCAGAGGACAACACGAGGACAAGAATCAACAAAGTTCAGTTTTATTTTGAAACCAAATTCAAATTTATTTCAACACAAACATAGAAACAAACGCCTGAACATCAGTCTAACAGTGAACCAGCAGGTCGTGGCTTTCTCCTTTCAGGCAGACATCATCATTATTAATCGTGTTTTTAATCAGCGTGGGCCGTCATGTGACCAGAAGCTCCTGTTTGTGTCGTTTCCTGAATCGAGCCAAACGCTGCGTTAAGACGTTCATTCATGTGTTTCTGGTCAGTTTCTATCAAGAGTAACAAGTAGGAGAAGAGCTGCTGCTAAAAACAGCAGATAAAAGCCAACGCGTCTGAGATTAAACAGAAACGTTACAAACGTGTGAAAGTGTTTGAACAGAAACAGTCTCTACAGGAACTATCGTTTACTGACTGAAGAGATTCTTCTGGTGTGAGGAAACAGCAGAGCCCCGAGTGACTCTAACACCACTGTAATCAGATTACTCCTACAGCAGAGTACTGTCTCTGATATCAGATTACAAACACATCGTACCTACATGATGGCTTCAGTTTGAGTTAAATGTTGTTTTAAAGTGTGTTGGTGTAAAAAACAGAACACGAGAAGATTAGTGGATCAAAGCAACCTTTCAAAAACAAGAAGTACCGAACAGACGGTTTAGTTTGACACCAAGAAGGTTCAGTTTGGCTCCAGCGTGGAGGTGGAGATGCTAGGAGGAGGAGGAGAAGGAGAACGGAGAGAAGGGGAGGACTGATGACGGAGCTTCAGGGCTGGTGAGCAGCTGGTCGCAGCAGACCGGCTCGTCCAGGTTGATCTCCACGAAGGGGTCGCTGGAACGAACCGCTGAGAGCACAGAGGACACGCTTCAGATTCAGACCGCCGATACACACCTGTAGC
>NW_007578304.1:273762-274911 GCF_000690725.1 Stegastes partitus
GCCTAGCACAGAGACAAGAGACAAACGGCTAATGCTAGCAGTTAGCTTAGCCTAACACAGAGACAAGAGACAAACACCTAATGCTAGCAGTTAGCAAAATTCTTAGCATTGGCATGTTCATGATCAGTCATCAGTGATTAGTGATCGTAATCTGAAGCGTCGTGTTTCAGCTTCACGGTGAATCATCGTCAGGTTTCTAGATTCTGAGTCGGTGTGGATGTTCTTACAGGGATTGTTGTTGTTCTCATTCTGCTGCTCTCCAGCATCACTGAACATCAGACTGGGACCCTCCAGGGGCTCCACTGGGTCAGCGTCCAGCGACACACCGGTCCCACTGGTCCCACTGGTCTCACTGGTCTCACTGGTGTTACTGGTGAGCCTGGCCGGGGACGTCTCCAAACCATTCACATCTGGATGTTCCTGAGCAGCTGCACACAGCAAGAGGCGACACGTAAGACAACATTTCATTTGATTCATGAGTCCAGCTGATCCTGTTTCACCGTTTGAGTTCTTGTGGTGCGTTCGAGAAGAGTCCGAAAAATCCAAAACCAGATTTACTTCTGGCCTCATTGTCCAGAATCACTAAAACTCCTCCAAAATGATTCAACATTTGTCCAAAATCAGCTAAACTGTAAGAAAGTAGCCGGACTTTGCCCTCAGAGTGTAGCATGGACCTCTGACAGTCCGGCTGCCGTGTGGATGTGTGACGGAACCAAATAGTCCAAAACCGATCAAGTTGTCCAAAATCACAAAGACTTCACCACAATGACTGAAAAGTGTCAGAATGTCAAAAATGTCAAAAATGGCTCAAAAGCTTTTCTAAAATAATTTAGCGTTTGTCCAAAGTTACCCAACATTGTCCAACATACCTCAGCATTGTCAAAATTCCTCCAGACTTCTCCAAAGTCATTCAATATTTGTCTAAAAGTGCTCAGAATCTGTTCACAACAAACCAAAACTAGTTCAAAATGACAAAAACTTTTACAAATGGCTCCAAACTTTCATAAAACGACTCCAAATCCATCATAAATGACTCAGTTTGACTTAAAGCTTCACCAAAATGACAAAAACGTTCACAAAATGTATAAAAACTCGTACAAGTCTTTCCACAATGACTCACAGTGTCCAACATTAGCAGACACTTGTTGA
>NW_007578304.1:275684-290980 GCF_000690725.1 Stegastes partitus
TGACTCCAGATGTGTCTAAAGTGACTCCAGATGTGTCTAGAATGACTCCAGATGTGTCTAAAGTGACTTAAATGGGACAAAAATAAAACAAACGTCTCCAAAACAATTCAAAACCGTCCAAACTGTGTTAAAACCTTTTTAATGTGACTCATAGAATTTGTCCAACTTGCTTCGCCAAAGTGACTTCAGACAAACTGAATGATGGACTAAATGTGACAGAACTCTGCTGCTGACGGTTCCGTCCTGACACCTGTCCGACAGGTGAGCGCCTGCTCCTACCGTTCTGCTCGCTCCAGGACGTCTCCTCCGGTTGCACGCTGGTTCCGTTGGCAGCCGGAGCAGCTTCTTCACTCGTCGTGTTTTCTTTCGGAGTCGGTCGCTCTGAGATGAAACACACAAAAGCAGAAGTCAGACAAGGAAGGAGCCGCACACTGGACTGAAGCCCGGCTCGGCCCACAGACACGCACCCAGGTCGTCCACGTAGACCGGCTCAAAGGTGCCGATGGGCAGGTTCAGGTGGTCCACCGGGCCCGGCCGCTGCAGGTCGAAGGAGTACGTCTGGACAGACAAACGGAGAGCTGGTGAGTGTGAGGCGCCAGCGCTCGGCTACGAGTGTCGACATTCGAGTTTCTCACCCTGGAGACTCGGCGGAGGAAGTAGAGGATGACGCACAGAACCACGATGACCAGCAGGATCAGCGCCAGCACCACGTAGCCTGCACACACGAGTCCAGTTAGCCGGCGCCTCCAGGCCGGAGCAGCCCGATGCACACGTACAGGTTGGTCAACAGGTCGGTCAACAGGTCGGTCAACGGGTCAGTCAACAGGTCGGTCAACAGGTCGGTCAACAGGTCAATCAACAGGTCAGTCAACAGGTCAGTCAACAGGTCGGTCAACGGGTCAGTCAACAGGTCAGTCAACAGGTCAGTCAACAGGTCAGTCAACAGGTCGGTCAACGGGTCAGTCAACAGGTCGGTCAACAGGTCAGTCAACAGGTCGGTCAACGGGTCAGTCAACAGGTCAGTCAACAGGACAGTCAACAGGTCAGTCAACAAGTCGGTCAACAGGTCAGTGACCAGGTCAGTGACCAGGTCATTCACGTTGACCCACTAACTAACACCACAGACACCAGCTGCTATAATGTTCTGTTTCTGTCACTTCCTGCTTCAGTAGCACTCGATCCAGTTTTCCTTTAAGTCTCAGTAATCGTTAGTTTGGACCTATTTTCAGAGGCGGATTGATACACAAAGAAAATAGGAAAACAAAACTCAACCAGAAACGGTGAAACTACGAGAATCTCCAGTAATTTGGGTTTTTTAAGGTTCAGTAAAAAACATTTTGATGTTTAAAGACAATGAAATGACATAAAATAATAATTACAATAATAACAATAGAATCAACCTGTAGCGTGGCGTTCTGACTCGTTAAAACACTCGTAGCTATTAGACGCTGATGAAAACACTTTGGTTCAACATGTTCTTGAGAAAACTTGTAATTAAAGAAGAAATCTCTCATTGAACAACCAATCCGTCCACAGTGACAGAACCCACATCTGCTGTTCTTTGGTCTCCAAGTTTAGAAGCAAATGTTCAGTAATAAACGTAAATCTATCAGCTTCTAAATCCAGACGTCGTTGGTAGAATAAAATGTCAGGTGTTCTTACAGCAGGTCGGTGCGTATCGGAGTAAAAACGTGATGGACGGTTGGAGTCGTTCAAAGTCTGTTTCTGCATCACAACAATAGAACAAAGTGAAGAGAGACGTTCTCACCCCACGACGAGGGACTCGGTTTGTCCTCAGCTGCTCCTGAAACAGACAAACAGCAGCTTCAGTCATTCAGGCTAAACTAAAAGCAGGTATTTCACATCGTTACCGCTTTGGCCTCGAGTGGAAAACAGAAGGAAATATGGATATGTCATAAACCACATAGTAAAAATAACATAAAGTCATAATAATACAGACAGTTGTGGCTGCAAACTAAACATCTAAAACTGTTCAGTTAACAGACGTAAGCACCAGGGAATAGAATAGAATAGAATAGACTGAATAGTTAATTGTGTTGTGGGCTTTTTGTGCGTCTCAGTGATGCACCAGTTGTGTGTTTGTCAGCTGACGGTTACAGAAGCTGAGAGTCACAGTTGTGGTTTGAACACAGGAAGACAAAGTGTGAGTTTGCAGCAGCAGCGTACCGTCTGTGGATGGGGCATGATCCGTCACCATAGAAACCGTCATCACGGAGGTGTAGGGTGGAACCGGTGACGTCGAGCCTTCGGTTGTCGTTGCATTAACCGAGTCTGTAGAAGGCTGTAGGAGACGTAGAAGAGAAAAATCAGAAAATCTGGCAGAAAAAAGACGTTAACACATAAAAGACTGGAACGATGTTTTTAGCTGATTTGAATCAAGTCAAACTGATGCGATGGTGCCACAGTGCAGGTCTGTAACGGAGCACAACAAGGGACATCTACTGAAGTCTCTGTGAAGCAACCATCAGTTCAGAGGACTTCAATAAAATAATAATAATTAGTTATTTTATTGTCAAACTTTTGGCCTGTTTTTATTATTTTAACACTTAACATGTAAACGAATACTTTCTATGAGATCTGAGGAGTTCCAGTCGTTCTAATGCTTCTGCTGACACTTTAGCCTTCAGACAATCATAAAACCAACAAGGATGCTACGTGTTCAATAAAAACAATAACTGTTGTTTGTTTGTTTGTTTGTTTGTTTGTTTGTTTGTTTTGTGTCATGAGTGGATCCAGCTGAATGCGTTTCTTCATGTTTACACATTTATAATTATGAAGCTAGCATGTTAGCCTCTTAGCTAGGTCATTTTCCAGCTGCGTGGCGCTCACAGTCCGGTCTCCTCAGAATTCAGCACAGAAGATCAAATTCTTCAACAGGCTCACAAAAGCACTAAAACATGAGTTTTACTCCAGTTGGTGTTTAACATGACATAAAACCAGCTGCTGGTTCATGACCGACACTACGCTGAATCATTGGTTTAGTAACTGTGGACTGTGTTACCATGGAAACCGCCTCCGCAGGGGCAAGTGGTAAAGTCAGATTGGACGCTATGGAGCCGTTAGCGTCATCCTTAGTTTCATTCAGGAGCAGTGGAGTCGGGACGACTGAAGACATGAAACACAATCAGACTGATGAGTGGAAGTACAGATATAGGACGGAACAGTTCAGCAGAGCACAGAATGGACCACTAGTGTGAACGAGTCAGCAGGTTCTGCTGTACCTTCATTCTCCACCTCCTGCTCGTCACCAGGTGGAGAATCTGCAGTTTGGCTTCGTCCTCTTGAAACAGAAGAAATCACCAGAACTGAGACACAAACAGAGAAACAAGATCATGAACCTGAACTGGACAAAGGCTGAAGAATTCTTTAAGAATCACCAGAACTACAGCATTTATCAGAGCGAGACAGCAGGAATATTCCTCAGGTTCAGCTTTCTGAGGACCAGCAGTCGTCTGTCACTGCGACCTGAGTGAAGGTGGATTCAGCTGCGCTGCAGACAGTGTTTCCTCAGACGGCTGCATTTATCTGCTCGTCCCAACAAGCCTGCAATGACTCTACAAGTCATCTACAGTTAAACACGGGCAAGAAATGATCATGGATCTGTTGGTCTGTCCCCCCGAACCTCCTCAGAACATCTGGTTCTGTGTCTGCCGCAGCTTCATCTAATGATCAGAGTTCTGGGTCTGGAAAAGTCCATTAAAGTGATCAATCTGGACCCTCCTCTGTGGACTTGAAGGACCTGGACCTCTGGAACATTCACAGTCTGAAGGTAGAACTGTGGTCAGTAGATAAAGGTGCTGCAGGTACAGAACCAGGTCGGGTTTCAGATTGTGTTGGATTCATGCTGAAAGCGTGAAGCAGAGTTTAGCAGCAGGTGGTTCTGGACTCACCCAGGAAACAGAGCTGACTCTTGAGCCTCATGGTCGTCATGAAGGAGCTTCTCTGCCACATGTGCTGTCCTACAGGTTTGGATCCGCTGCAGCTTTCGCTCTTATTTTCTGTATTTTGTTCCGTTTTAATCTTCCTCCTCGGCGCGCTCACTTCTGGTCGCTCTGAGCTCTTCCTGCTCTGATCTTCATCTTTCCTCTTCCTTGTTCTTTCCGCTGCACCTCGTTCGCTTTGAACGGTCACTTTCTCTGGAACGCTCATAAATCACTGAAGTCTCTGAACCTTCTGACTGCAGCAGAACAGAGCTGCTCCTTCAGACACTAAACGTCCTGAGAGACAGATGCAATAAACCACATGTTCAGCTATAGAACATACCTAAAGCATGTTAACATGTTCGTGTCCTCAGACGCTGTAAGAGATCCAGTAGCTGAGAGTAAAGCTGTGAGACTGACTCCCAGGCTGCAGCAGAGGGAGCTGCATCCTGACCACGTACTGCATGCATTAACACTGAACACCACATTTACTGGAGCTTATGTCAGTTTCATTTATGTCTGTTTGTCTCGTTTGATCTAATTTTGTGTCTCATTTGTGTTGTCTTGTGTCTTAGTTTAAACAAACTCATTTAAAAACAGACTGATTTGACTGGATGTTATCAGTCATGTAGCAGAAGATCAGTGAGATCTGAGTAACTCTGAGCAGCTCCAGTGAAAGCTGTGAACTGAGGCAGGTCTGGATCAGCTCGACCCGCGACCCAGCAGCAGCTCTGCTCCACTTCAGTGTTTCTGTGAAACGCAGCCTTCAGGAAGTGAGTCATCGACCGCTGAGCTCGACAGGAAGCTGCTTCGCTTTCTGTCCTCGGTAGCTGAGGCGGGTTTTAAAAGTCAACACGGCACAACGGTTTCATGTTGGCGCCTAAAACCAGACAGACAGAATCACACAGCTGAGTGTTGAAGGCGTTTATTCAGAGTCTGCATGTGTAGTGGGTTGGTTTAGTATCTGGTTAACGGCGGGTTAACCAGCACAGAACATGGGTCTGTGAAGGTGAACCGAGCCAGAACATTTAGTAGAAGAAGGTCTGTACAGATGTTCAGACAGCTGGAGGGAGAAGGTCAGCGCTGTGTCTCTTGGAGGTGCTGATCAGTGAGGCTCAGCAGCGAACACGAGCGACACCAGAACACTGGCTTCTGTCATCAGCAGGACACCGAGCGACTCAGACACACAATCAGGACCAACAAACATAAAAACAAATGAAACACAGACGACCAAACGACGACACGTAAGAACAGCAACGACATGAAATGACAGCAAAGAGACAAAGAGGCAGAAAGAGACTCAAACAGGACAACAGATGAGACAAAAGCACACAGCTGAGATACAGAACAGCACCAAAGACATGGACGGGTCGAGAATCCAGAACACTGTAGAGATGAATGAAGCAGAACACATCAGGTCCGGCTCATCCGCAGACGTCTCTGATGGAGCTCCTCCTCCGAACACGTTTAGGAACCAGAATGTCAGAGAAGCAGCAGCAGCAGAACCCAGGACAGGCCCAGCTCGATGCCCTCGGCTGCCTTCAGGAAGGTCTTTGCTGCAGCTGCAGGTCAAGAAACACGAGGAGGAACCGTTAGGATGCAGCACCGTGTGCAGAGACGTCCTGTCAGCAACGCCTCAGCCCATAAGCACAGAGCTTCAGGATGTGGATGACTGGGTCTGTGTTCAGCTCAGGACTGGTCCAAAAAAGACATAAAGTCCATTTGTGTCACAGGATTTGATTAAACAGTTTGTGAACCAGAGTTAATACGACTGTCGGGACATCAGCACCCACCAGAACCAGAACTGTTAATTACAGAAAACGTTTCTTTTTCAGTTTCAGGACAAAGTCTGGAGACGTTTGCTGTTGTTTTCTGGATTTATTTCACATTTACAGAGTTCATGCTGCAGCGACACCAACGGACAGAACAGGCTCAGAGGGTTGGTTCCCTCCACCTCCATCAGGCGCCAGCATGAACATCCACCTGAGCTGGTGGTTGCACAACAGAATCTTTGATGAATTGTTTTTTAAAGGTCGCTCCTCACTGTCAGACAGAAACGCTGAAAAACCTCCGATTACTTTCAGCCTCTTTACATCCGACCTGCTCGGCTGTTTGACTGGTTTTATTTTCTGGTCTTGAGAAGCAGAGGACCAGTGTCAGAGTGAAGTGAGTGAGAAGTTCAGCAGCACAGGTGGATGGACCCATACTGGGTTATCTGTAACCTCCAGCTGTTCTGATCTCACCCTGTTCCAAACATGGCGACCTGAGAGTCAGATTCTATCAGCAGAGCTCATCTGTGTGACGAGCGTAGTGTTGATGTGAACAGTGCCTGATGTCTGCTGCACCCACACACCTGAGGAGGAGGTTACCTGAGCGGGGAGGGGCGTGGCCTCCGTCTGACGGCAGAGGGACAGCTGTGGTGCTGTCGGGGATGAACAGGGTGAAGTTCATTTCTCCATCAGATTCATAATCATAATCTGCATCCTCTTCATCATATTCATCCTCTTCATGACCTTCATGATCTGCTCTTGTCAGAATCACTGCAGCACCTGCAGGTGAATGAACAGGAAGTCGTTAAGACTGTTCAGACCAACACACCTGTAACAGATCTGCTGCTCTGTTCTGTTCCCGGGGCTGCAGGTGTCTCGGTGGTTAGCACCGTTAGCGCCTCACAGCTAGAAGGTCTAGAAACATCCATCCATCATCTCTCCACCTTAATCCTCACTAGGGCCATGGGGGGCGGAGCCTATCCCAGCCGACTCAGGGTGAAGGCAGGTTCACCTGGACAGGTAACCAGTCTATCACAGGGCTACACTTAGAGACAGACAACCAAGCACACTCACATTCACACCTACGGACAATTTACAATCACCAATTAACCTCAGCATGTTTCTGGACTGTGGGAGGAAGCCGGAGAACCCGGAGAGAACCCACGCTGCACGGGGAGAACATGGAGACTCCACGCAGAAAGATCCCGGGTGTCCTCACCGGGACGCCAACCGGCGACCTTCTAGCTGTGAGGCCACGGTGCTAACCACTGATCCACCTGCAGCCTGTCCAAAAACATGTTGTAGTTTTTAAATGCTTCACATCCAGAGTGGCTCCAGGCTGGAGTCCAGGTATTCATTCAGTCACGCTTCTTAAAGATCCGCGTTCAATGCTGAACAAGTTTCAAGTCAAGTTTGTCAAATCATGAACTTTTTAAATGTTGTTATTCTGGACGAGCTTCAGGTCGAAGCGCTGGCAGCTTTACAAGCTTCAGGTCATGTTGGACAAATGACTGAAAAGCAGAGCTGGAGGCACCTTCAGAGGTCGGGTGGCTCCATGAAACTAGTTTGTGTTGTCATCGACTCACCCAGAGCCCAGATCAGCTGGTACACCTTCATCTCCTTCTTCTGTTTTTGGCTGAAAAGCTTCCACCCTGCTGACGACCGTCCAGAGCTGCTGCTCAGCTGTCGGTTTATAACGCGTCAGACTGAGAGATCCAAGAAACCCAGACAGGAACTAAGAAGCCACAGTGTGCTACTTCTGCAGCCTGCTCATCACTCAGACCCCAGTCTGGTTCTGTCTGAGCTTCTTCCTGGTTGAAAGCAGTTCTTCCTCCTGCTGAGTTTCAGCTTTATCTCAGTACAATAACTCAGTAAAATGTTCTGTGGCAAAAGAATGTCTGATAACTTCAGTACAGTTAAAGAAGCAGTTTTACCTTCTTACTGTGGATGAGTCCAGTAAGGTGATCAATCTGGACCCTCCTCTGTGGACTTGAAGGACCTGGACCTCTGAACATTCACAGTCTGAAGGTAGAACTCTGGTCAGTAGATGAAGGTGCTGCAGATGTTAATGTGCAGAGCCTCCACCTGTCCACCAGGGGTCGCTGTCTGTTCTCTGCAGAGCTGATTGAGTCACACCTGGGCCCAGTGGTTCTGACATGTCCCGTGTCCGGCTCTGTCTGACACCAGCAGCACCGGTTCTGTTTGTTCTGTTGCACGTTTTGGTTGGTTGGTTTGTTAAAACATAAAGCTTCCGTCACCACATAGCTGCTGTCTCATTACAGTTTTTGAGCCGAGCTGCAACAAGAACCAGATGTTCTGAGGAGGTTCTGGAGGAGCTTTGATCAGATCTGGTTGGTTTCGTTCTGTGGAGCTCGTTCAGAACCCTTTAGCCTCCTTCAACACACAAACAATGAGCAGTTCAGAAGAACCAGACAAGCTGCATCATGCTTCATGTTGACGTCAGTTTAATCGTTTTCACATCGTCGTGGCAACAATTTATTCCAGAAGGAAAGACGAGAGACAGTAGAACAGAACAGAACAGTCCCAGTTTGAGCTCATCGGGTCGGTCCGTCCTGTGAAACCGTCGGAGAGACTCGGTTTAGAGAGAAGCTGCTCGCCTGGTTTCAGTCTGACCCAAATCTACACCTCAGACCCAGACTGGTTCTGCTGGTGGTGAAGATCAGAAACCAGCTCAGGTCTGAGGACAAAAACACGTTAAACTGTGGCAGCAGCAACCACGACCACGGACGGACGTCTGCAGGAGAAGAATCTGCTGCATTTTATTGCACAAAGTCTCGGCGTCAGTGGGAGTAAGGCTTCTGCTCAGCTCAGTTTGAGCCTCAGGTTCAGCATCTCAACACCATCAGAACGCTGTGAGGCCCACCGGCACCGCTCTGCAGAGGCAGAGCTGCTTCCCAGGTTTACCAGGAAGTCAAAGAACAATTAGAAATAACATGAAATGTTCCACCTCAATGAATCACATCAGCTCAGTTTGTTCATGATTTAAACCCAAAAACAACGAGAACGTGAACCAACGAGGAGACACGTCATCAGATAAATGCAGGTTCAGCAGATTAAAATGAAAGAAACAGCTGCAGATGTGAAAGCAGTGAAGGAACATCTGATGTGAGAAGCTGAACGTCACATCTTTTCAGATTTCACTGAACTGAACCGAGTCCAGCAGCTGGTGGGACGGGCCTGAAGTCCAGCAGCTGGTGGGACGGGCCTGAAGTCCAGCAGCTGGTTTGGTTCATCTGAAGTCTTTAGTTTGCTTTCACTAGTTTCTGCATTTCATCCTGAGCAGGTCGACTTAAATCTGATTCTCTGCATTTCAAACCAGACGTCAGACTTTTTACTTACAAACAATTTAGTGCAACGATTTAAGAAAACTTCATAGAACACGTGCTGGCCGGGTCCAGAAGCCTCGGTGTTGGTTCATCTTCACAGTAATCTGATGAAAATCATCGTATTCACACGTGGACAAACAGTTTCAAGTGCTGCAGGAATATATACAGACTGTGCAGATGAATAATGAAACACCGATTTACTGTAGAACCCCGACATTGTTCTGCTGATGGTGTTTGTTTTGGACTTTAACTCACAGACGGACCATCGAGGTTCAGCAGCTGGACGCTCCATGTTCAGCTGCTCTTCCTCCGTTTGGACACATTAAACTTGCAGTTTTTAGTCAGTTTCAAATCTTTTAGGACCACCTCAGAGTCCTTTCACACATTTTTAAACCATTCGGACGGTTCTGAGGTCGAGTTGTACCGGTCCAGCCTCACGCTGGGTAAATAACCAGCCAACAGACTCCACGCTGTTAAAATGCTGGTGAGTTGAAACGGACCAGCTGACTCTCAGCAGCTGGTCTTCTGCTCAGAGAGGATCGTCCTGAAGCAGACCGTTCTCAGGACCATGACCCACGTGGTGCTATTCCTCGGCAGACCAGTCGGGGGCGATGCTGTGCTCCTGGGCGATGGCGGCCAGCTCCTTCAGGAACTCTGCGAACAGGACGATGGCGAAGACTCGGCTCTTGGCCTGAGGAGGGATGCTGGGACACGGAGGCAGAACGCTGAGGGGAGGCAGAGGCAGAGCGTTCTTCAGCGACCCGTTAGGAAGGGATGGATCCAGGAGGACGTCTCCGCCCTGAGACTGGAGGCTCTCTGAGGACACATGGACAAGAAGAACTGAGGACTGGTTCTCACCTGCACCTTCAAATGAAGCAGTGACACGACCCCAGAACAGACCGTCCAGAGGTCCGTCCTGTTCCTCTGGTTCTCTACGCCTGGCTTTTAGATGCACCTTTAAGGTCACCTGACTTCTACCTTCACATGTGATCTGACGGAACCATTCAGCTGCCACTCGGCTGACTTTCTGCTGCAGGAGCTCGGAGCAGAGACGAGGCTGAATGTCGACGTGATCCATCTGCCAATCATCCTTCAGTCTTTCTGTTTCCACTAAACAGCCTCAGCTTTGCCTCAGAGACCAGAACCAGCAGATTCTGGACGTAACTCCAGGTCTATGAAGGAACCAGAACAACGGAGGTTTGTTCTTCATCCAGCAGCTTCTTCTTCTCTAACATGTTCTCCAGATGTTCTAACAGAACAAACCTCTGTTGTTCTGTTTCCTTCATAGAACTGGAGTTAACTCCGGTACCTCCTGTTTGGACCCTATGGTGGAAACACAAACACTAGAAGGACGATTACGTGACGGTTCCTGCTGAAGAACTCGTTGTCGTCTCCAGAGTGAACCATCAGCGCTGAAACGTGCACGGCAGCATTTCAGACCACTCAGGACTAGTTCCCCAGAGCAGGAACTGTTTACCCTGAAAACCCATGAAGAGGTTCTACAGAGACGGTTCTTGTGGTCAGAATTCGTCCAAACATTCAGGCTGCCCAGAGCAGTCCACGAGCTGCTGACAGCTCAGTGGTGACGTGGAAAATCAGCTTCTTCACTTTGACGTCACAGTTAGACCAGAAGAAACCACTGCCATTAGCTTAGCACTAGCTTAGCATTAAACTGGAACCAGGGGGAACCCCCAGTCTGTCCAGTCCCTCTACGGTTCTCTGACTCGTGCTTCAGAACCCTGTCGGTTCTGTGCAGGCCTGTTCTGTATGCAAAGCGCCTGCTCTGGGAGTTTTCATGCTCACTGCTCCTACGGCTGCTGTTTTCATTCCTGGCTAGCTCTCCTCTGTGTGGCTTCACATCTCGTGGTGTGTCGATGTGCTCATGAACCTCTGAATTTGCCGTCCTGGTCCTTGGCCAACAGGAACCTCCAGGCCTGGGTGAGCAGCGCTGGATAGTCGGGTCGGGCTGCTACGTAGCGCTCGACCTGAGCGTGCACCGACTCCAGCACCTGCACAGGAAGAGAGCTCACGTCACATCATCGCCTCCAGGCCCGGGTCGGTGGCAGAAGGAGGGCATCCGAGGGGAACCTGACTTTACCTGGTGCAGGGTCCGTACGTTGGGCTGCTGGTGCTGGTCGGTGCAGAGCAGGAAGGATCTGAGCAGAGGTTGCGGGTACGAAGCCAGCTGGGCCAGAATTCCCGTCACCAGCAGGTTCACAGCGATGGAGTTCTCCAGAAGGTTCTCCAGCCGCGACAGCAGGACGCTGATGAACGGACCTGAGGCATGATGGGAAAGTACAGGTGAGTGGGAGTCCAGAGAGCAGTGTTTAGACTTTAATAAGCTCAGAACATCTCACAGTCATTCAGAATGCAGATCAATGCTTCCAGATGGGAGCACTTATCTTCTGCTTGTTGTTAGCAGGTTAGCATGTTAGCATGACCCTCAGAGACACAGGACACACGTTAATCATACGGGTTGTTGGTTCCTTCTTTTGTTTCCTTTTGGACTGTTCTGAATCACGTGGGACAAATTTAAAGGAACTTTGGACATTCAGACTTTTTGACACGTCTTTCTTGGACTTTGGTAACCTCCAACATATTTGGGTCACATTTTAAGTCATTTTAAAAATGTTGTTCCCTTCTGGACCAGCTTTCGGGAGACGAGCTGACACTCTGGATGGATTTGATGAACTCGACTGGACTTGACGTGTGTAATATCAGGACAATAGGACTAAACATGAAATATGTCGGATCAGATCAGTAGCTGACAGCTTGATGTTTGACCACAGTGTGAGCTTGACAGCATTACAGCTGGTGTTTACCTGTAAATGGAACTCCATGTTTCCTGCTGCCGCTCTTCATCCTCTCCTCCTCCTCCTCCTCCTCCTCCTCCTCCTCCATCTCCTCTTCCTCCTCTGCATCTTCCAACGATGAGGTGAAACCAAACTCGGCGCTCAGCTCCTCCTCGTCCTCTACGAGTTTCTGACGCAGTGCTCGGACGCGCTTCCTGAATGTGCTGATGTCATCGGTGATGTCATCACAGTCTGGCTCCACCCCTAGCGAGAGCATGAGCTCGTGGTACTGGGACAGCAGGTCGCTGCTGCTGGTCGCTCTGTTGTCAGGCAGACTGGGACACTTGGCATTGGACAGGGTGAGGTCACGTGACTCGGACTCGACATGGCCGTTGGGTAAAGCGTTGGTGGCTAGCTGTGCGGTGTGTCGTTGTGTGTTGCGTTGCTGCTGCTGGGTTGTGTAGGTGTGGTTGACACAGTCGCTCAGGTTACAGTTTGGTTTAAAAGTCTCGCTTCCTTCATCAGGATCCTCACGTTCGTCGATGATGTGATTCTTGACATTGAACCCGTTGGTGAAGTTCCGACGTCCTGCTGGTCCTGCTGCTGGTTCTGCTGGTCCAACCGTCCTCTTTAGCTCATGGTCTCCGTCCTCATTGGTTCTCCTGGTGTCCCGTCCACAGTCCTCGCTCCTCCTCCTCGTCTCCTTGCCTCCATCTTCGCTCCTCCTCCTCGCCTCCTGATCGTAGTCTTCGCTCCTCCTCCGGGTCGACATGATGCTGTTGACTGTTTCCGTCACCGTCCTCCCCACTGATGGAAACGCAGCTGTTGTCGCTGCTGTTGGTGCTCGCGGGCCTTTTGAGATGCTTCCGCGAAATCGCCGGTTTGCCACCATGATCCGCTCCAAAATGGCCGCCTTTGTGTCTTTTTGAGCGATGAGGTCGTAGACTAGAACGTCGTCCTGAAACTCCGATTCCTCCACGTAGGCGCCGTGGACCAGCCGGGTCGCGCTGCGTCTCATTTCCTGGATGTGTCGAGGAGGCAGTGGCGGAGGAGCAGGTGAAACAGTGAACCTGTCGGTCTCCATGGTTACACCACCATTCGCCAGCGCCATGTTTATCACCGCTGATGAATCCTCGTCTGCAAAGATGTCGTCCCACTCCAGCTCCAGGGCAGAGCTGGTTCTGCCGGCCTGGTTCCCGGTGGAGACGGTATCAGAGGAGGACGGTGTCGGGGAGGCGGCTGAGGGGGGAGGAGTTACAACCAGAGAGCCAATGGAGTCGCTCTTCACTCGCCGCACAAGCTCCTCCTCCTCGTCCACGTCGCCCCCTGGTGTGTCTGACCGGTACTGCTGAGGAGGAGGGTCGACGCCGTCGTACGGAGCCGACCAGAACCGACACGCCCTGAGGACGAACCAGAACATCAAACTGAAGGCAGTGGACGCAAATAAAATCTACTTTCACTGGAACAGAACATCAGAATCATCTGGACTTCATCGTCTACTTTTACAACATCTCTCATGTTTGCTCATCACTGCCAGCTGTGAGTCCAGCACCAAGAACCGGACTGTGGAGACCAGATGGACGACGTCAGCCAGAACGTTCTGGTGCAGATTTCTAATAACGAGGATCAATATGAGCCCTGAAGAAACACATCGATCGATCCCTCGTGTTGAACTTATCATACAAACTGTGGTGAGAAAGTGCAGTGCAGCCATAATCAATAATCACATCAGTGTGCAGCAGCTCCTGTTTAACTCTACAGGTGTAGTACTGCGGTTTGTCCAGCAGGTGGAGCTCCAACACAGTGAACCAGTTGCATCATCATCAGGTCTCTGGGAGTCTGATCAGCAGAGCAGTTTGGTTCTTGTGTCACTTTGGTCAAAGGTTTGTGGTTCTGTTCAGGTTTTAGTCCTGAAACGATCGAGGACAGATTCTGAGCATCCTGGATAAACTCAGTCGCTATCAGTCAGTTTTTATGTCATTTTGAACAAACCTAAACTCAACTTCAGACGAACTCTGAATCATTTCCTACTTTCTCTTTCTGCAGGTTTTGTGAATTAAATTATCAGAGAGTCGACTCTTCTCTCTGGTCTCCATCGTCCCAACAGAGTCCTGCTGACAGAACACGTCTCTGAGTTCTGTCTGCTGGTTCTGGTCCACAGAGCTGCAGGACTTGATGCTGCAGTGATCCGGTGAATCAGACTCACCTGTACGAGGTGCAGATGGCCTGGCGGGCGTCCCACAGGTAGTGCAGGTAGTTTACGTCCATGAGGAAGTCTGAGCCTCGACAGTAGGCGACGCTGTCCGACACCGACAGATCTGGCACACAGAGAGCTGCGGTCAGGACATGCTGGAGGAGGTTCACCTGTGCGGCGTTACCTGCACTCACCTGGTGCTCTGGGCCAATGGATGTGCTCTGATTGGCTGCCGCTGCGCAGGTGAAGCGGACACCAGGAGGGCAGCAGCAGCAGCAGCGACGAGGCGCTGCAGGAGTAGCAGTCCGTCTGCTGCAGGGAGCAGCGCTGCCTCCTGCTCAGGTGGCTGCAGGGGAGCAGGTACCTGAGGAGACACAGCGCCCCCGCAGGACAGGTGACACAACCACAGGCAGAGCGTCAGACACACCGTCAGCTGAGCTGGTTTCAAATGTTTTAATGAAACTCAGCTGTGAAACCACATAATAATGATGTTATGAATGTATTCACATCCTGCTCAGTGCTGCTCAGCACCGGGTCACCGGGCTTTTCATTTGTTCTTCAGACAAGAATTCACCAAAAAGACTCGTTCATGTCAAAGTGCAAACTGATTATTTCTACAAAGTGACTTCAGTAAAACGTCTGTGTCAGTGAACGAAGCCGTCAGTGGACCGACCTGAACACCAGCTGCAGCATCACGTCCTCACAGAAGAGTCCGATCAGAGTCCTGAACAGAGCCAGAGACACCGTCCCTAACTGGCACACAGACAGCAGCTGATTGGACGACGGACTGCAGGGCCTGAAGCCGAGCATCACAGAGGAGCTCTTACCTGGAAAGGTGTGTTCACTCTGCTGACCAGCGTGTCCAGGATGTGCACGTTGTCGTGTCTGTGCAGCAGGATGAAGGAGAGGAAGGTCTGCAGGAGGGCAGGTTCAGAGACGGAGCGGAGGAACAGATCCAGGTAAGCTGTGGTGGTCATCACCTCCTCCACAGTCAGCTGACACACCCACCACAGGTGATAGGACAGGAAACAGGAAGTCAGCGTGCAGACACAACTCCAGAACCAGCCGGTTCTAGTCTAAGATCAGAGTTCTACCTTCAGACTGTGAATGTTCCAGAGGTCCAGGTCCTTCAAGTCCACAGAGGAGGGTCCAGATTGATCACTTTAATGGACTTTTGTCCATCATTTCTGAGCCTCAGAACTTCATCAGTCCAGCAGATAGACACATGACATTTAGGAGGAAGAACACATCTG
>NW_007578304.1:293153-295095 GCF_000690725.1 Stegastes partitus
AAATATAAACACACACAAATATAAACACACACACACACACATAAACACACACACACAAATATAAACACACACAAATATAAACACACACACACACATACACACACACACAAATATAAACACACACAAATATAAACACACACACACACACACACACACACACAAATATAAACACACTCTCTCTCTCTCTCTCTGTCTCTCATAAAGCAGAAACTGGCAGTGATAGATCCAACATGGCCGCCACAGACACCTGCAGGGAGCCAACATGGTGTGTCAGTCCCATTCAGCACTTTTAGTTTCAGCCCAGAATGAGCCGAACCGGTCCCAGACGACTACAGGCCGAACACAGAGACGCAGAACTGGTCCAGAAACGACTCAGAACTTTACTGAATGACTTGAACTTGTCCAGAATGACTAGAACCTGAGCGTTGGGCTGGAAACGACTCGTATCGGTCACAGCGAGTCTCTGAGGAGCAGCCTGAGCTCGTTAGGTTATTACATAACGCTGTAATGAGATTAAAAGTCGACTGATTCCATTCATTCACAGACAGACGGTTCTGTTTCTGTTTGTGTGTCTGCAGAGAAGAAGCTGCTTCAGGTCTGTGAGGAGGAACTCTGGTTCTGATTAAAAACACAGTCATCAGTGAAACAGCTTGAAAACAGTCATCCAAAGAAAGTTTTTAACAACTGTGGGGGAAAAAACAGCTGAAAATAGTAAAATACTTTTCATTGTGATATGTTTGTGAATGAAGCCCAACGCTCACGTTGTAGAAGAACCAATCACCACCTGGAGGAGGAGGAGTCTGACGTGGACTTTATCAGCTGTTGCTTATTTTTATGTGTTTTTACAGTCAACATGTAAACTCACAGTTTTGTGGTTTCACCTGTTTTTATTTGTAATCAAACATCAACATGTAAAACAGTCCAGATGTTCCACAAAAGCTCCACATTTCAGACTCATAGAGAAGACATGGACCCGGTTCTGGACCCGGTTCTGGACCTACCGGCTATAAACAGTGTTGTTAACTTACAGGACAGAAGTAGGTGTTCTGGGCGATGTGCTGAGCGACCCGAGGCTCGGAGGCCGACAGGGACATGATGAGCAGCAGAGAGTCTCGGGCCTGTTGACCCACAGAACCCTGTCTGACAGGAACCGCACACACCATGTTAACAGTAGTAATAATGATAATAACAATAATAATAATAATACAGTCTGCTCGTGACCCGTTCCAGTGAAACGCAGCGTGTTCTGTTGTTCGTCGGCACAGTTTTTCTCTTTTAAATCTTTTTAACCTCGTTGTCCATTAATTTGACTTTTTAAACAGAACCGACTCCATTTTCAGTTATTTCTCATTGCAGCATTCATTTAGAATAATTCCCAAAGAAATGACACAAAACTACACATCTGCTCCGAACCCGGTCCAGTGGGTCAGAGAACGATGAATTAGGTTATGTTCAGAGAACCAGTTTAGATCCAGAACTCCACCTGGACCAGATGTTCTGCTCAATCAGTTATTGAAGTTCAACAAGAGCGCCTTTTATGACCGAGTACTTCAATATTAAAGTGTTCTGTGTTTGGTTCTGTGTTATGGAGACCTGTGGTCCACAACCAGATTATTGATCTGCTGTCCAACATCTGGATCAGTGACATGATGAGAACCCACAGAGAACTTTAATCGTTTCAGGTGAGTCAGAGCAGAAACCGTTGATTGGACCTCCTACCGGACGGCGCTTCGTTCCTACCTGTGAGTGAACGGGATGAGCAGCGAGAAGAGCAGGAAGTTGGCGGCTCCTTGGTCCTCGCTGGTGTGGAAGAACAGCTCGAGCACCGAAGGATCTTTGACCAGAGCGGCACACAGCTGGTTCAGCAGCAGGACGAGCTCCGCCTCCACCACGCCGCCGCCATCTGCAGGAGACCACAGGTAACTAACCAGCTAACTAGTTA
>NW_007578304.1:295355-297767 GCF_000690725.1 Stegastes partitus
AGATTTAGTTGATTTCATAAGGAATGACTCGAGAGGAACGGACGTGATGTGGGGCTACGTGTCCTCTATGTTACCACTGCAGCAGTACTTCAGTACAGCAGTACTACAGCAGTACTATACTTGTACCGTGTAGCAGTACTACAGTGAGCAGGTGCGCCACCTTGTGCAGAGCTGGAGCGAGTACAGGTACGAGGAAGCCGTTGTAGATGTAACTGAGCAGCTGTGAGCGGATGGACGGATGAGCCACCTGAGAGACAGACATTAAACTAATGATGTTCTGAATGTGATAAACATCTGTGTGATGGTTCTGAATGTTCATGTGGTTACCTTGGTTACAGCACTGCAGAAGTCCAGCGAGTGCAGGAAGTGGACGAGAGCTGGAACCTGTTGATGGAACACCAGGTGAGACCGACATCATTCATTCAAGATGAGTCTAAAAATGACATGAACTTGTCTAAAATGACATAAATCATGTTTTAAACAATTGAAAATCCGACATTTCACCTGCTGAATGCATCTTTCAAAAACTTTAAAAAGTTTTGGGGAAACTGAATCTTCCATACTTTTTGTTAACAACCAATAAATTCTAATAACACTGTGTTTAGAGCTAATTAGCATGCTAACACAGTGGACATCAGTGGTCATGGAGGTGATGGCGGCTAAATGTTAGCATGCTAACCCAGTAGACAGCAATGGTGATGGAGGTGAGAGTGGCTAAATGTTAGCATGCTAACCCAGAAGACATTAGTGGTCATGGAGGTGAGAGTGGCTGAGCGTTAGCATGGTAACCCAGTAGACAGCAGTGGTCATGGAGGTGAGAGTGGCTAAATGCTAGCATGCTAACCCAGAAGACGTCAGTGGTCATGGAGGTGACAGTGGCTGAGCGTTAGCATGCTAACTGCTAACTGTGTTACCTGCTGCCAGTCGGCCCGGTCCAAACAGTGCCAGTCCTCACTGTAGACCTGCAGTCGGGCCGGAAGAGACGAGTACAGACCAGACAGACCTGTGGCCAGAACCTGCAGCACACAAACACGTGGGTCAAGCTCCTGCTTGTTTCTACTCACTGACCTTCATGTTTCTACATAAAGTCCTGCAGCTCTGTGGAACCAGAACCACATGAAGGAGGAGAGAGAACTCAGAGACGTCTTCTGTCAGCAGGACTCAGTCAGAACCAGCAAAAACAAAAAAGTTCCATGTCTTTGATAATTTAATTTACAAAATTTGTACTAAATTACATGAAAGTTTTTGAGAATTAGTTAGAATTTATTCAACGTTCAAACTTGTCCAGAATGAATAAACTAAACAAAGCAAAACCGATGACAATGACTCAAACGTGTCCTGAATGACATGGATCAGGACAGAAGAAAACAGTCAAGGTTCACAGTGTTACATCAGTTTAGATGATTGGACTGATCCACAGAGCTCCTGTCAGCGCCTGTCTCTGGATGGGTCATGGTTCTGCTGACATCCTGCTGAGGCTCTAACATCATGGTTCTGTCAGATTTCTGCACATATCGATCCCTAAAAACAGGTTTCACACTTTGGAGGCTGAAAATA
This sequence comes from Stegastes partitus, assembly GCF_000690725.1. Lineage (NCBI taxonomy): Eukaryota > Metazoa > Chordata > Actinopteri > Pomacentridae > Stegastes > Stegastes partitus. The sequence goes on from NW_007578304.1 coordinate 296,913, forward strand.
CAATAAGTCTCTTTTCTAGAAACAAAATTCTCAGCATTCAGCCAGAATATTTGACAGAACTTAGTTTTGGGCCCGACTGTGGACAGAACGTGAGGAGGATCCCTGCTGTCTGACAGGACTCAGACTGACCCAGAACAAAGGACAGGACGATGAAAGGAGGACGAGCTCCAGATCAACATCAGCCCAACAGCTGCAGTTAACCAGCGGGCAGCCGGCCAATCAGGTGCAGACTTACTAATCCCCCTCTGAGTCCCAGCCAATCACACGCTGAGTTACTAATCTGCACGACACATAAAGATTGAGGTCAGAGGGTGGTCACATGGTCCCAAATCTGACACACACACACACACACACACAAACACACACACACAAAAAAATATAAACACACACACACACAAATATAAACACACACACACACACACCAACACACATATAAACACACACACACACAAATATAAACACACACTCACACACACACACACTCACACACACATATATAAACACACACACACAAATATAAACACACACACACACACATATAAACACACACACACACACACAAATATAAACACACACACACACACATATAAACACACACACACAAATATAAACACACATATAAACACACACTCACACATATAAACACACACACACACTCACACATATAAACACACACACACACACACACAAACAGATATAAACACACACAAATATAAAAACACACACACATACACACACACAAATATAAACACACACACACACACACACACACACACACACAAATATAAACACACACACACACACACACACAAATATAAACACACACACACACAAATATAAACACACACAAATATA
>NW_007578304.1:300644-301822 GCF_000690725.1 Stegastes partitus
GCAGCACCGGCGCAGGACGCCAGCAGCATCATGAGCGGCCGGAGAACCGGTTTGTGGTGCAGCAGCGGCTGCCGGGCCTGAGACAGCAGCATCTGGTACATCCTCAGCTGCTCCAGCTTCATGTCCTCCGTGAACTGCCTCCTCAGACTCCACAGGAACAACCGCTCCATCACGCCCTCCAGAACCACCAGCTCCAGGATTGGACCCATGGCTCCTCCTGGAGATACATGCAGGGCAACCATGGTAACCAGGACGCCACATCAGACACAGTCCATTTCTCATCTTTGAATATCATTTGAAGCATGAAATTAACGTGTACAAACGCGACTGATGAGTCACACGGAGGCTCCTCCATTCGTTCACCAAAAAGTAATTATTTTTCTGCAAGATGTGAAATTGTGAGAACTGGACTTTTGAGGGAAGATCCCACGTCGACGTGATGATCCAACGATAAAGTAACGTCCAGCAGTAAAAACTGTTATCTGTCTAAAAGGCTAACTAGCTAACTTGAGTTATTCTATAATAGCTTGTTGTAGCACTAGCTACCAAGCTAACTAGCTGGCTTTAGCTAATACTAGCTGATAATAAAATGCCCTGTTAGCTTGCTGTAGCACTACCGACCTAGTTAAGTAGCAGACTTTATGTTAAGCTAATAAAGTTATTCTACATTAAACTAAAGTTAGCTTCAGTAAAGACTCAGTTTGGACCACAGAGACTCCTGAGGGACGATTCTCTGGATCGTGGTGGAAGAAGATGCACCTTCAGTTGAATAAAGCTGGAGAGTGTTTTGATCCAACGGACCTCGAAACGTTCCCGGGACGCAGCCTGCTGCTGTGTCTCCTCCTATTTCATGTTGTTCTGGTGTTGGATGGGTTCTGACCTTGACCCGCCTCCTCCTCCATCAGCAGGAACAACATGTGCTCCACATAGTTCTGGACGGCGCTGGCCTCGTCAGCCGGTATCGGACCCAGACGAGAGGCTCCGGAGCTGCTGTGACCTGAGAGGAAGCCCAGAGCTCCGGTGCTGCCCCGACCCGGCTCATGCTTCTCCAGAATCTTCACCACCTGAACACACAGCAGCTGTGAGTGAGTTCATGTTGATTTACAATCACCTGGTGTCAGGTTCTAGCAGAACCCAGATGTGTTCTTCCTCCTAAATGTCATGTGTCTATCTGCTGT
>NW_007578304.1:302213-303808 GCF_000690725.1 Stegastes partitus
GTGTTGAAGGGCCAAAGTCTGGGTCACACACACACACACACACACACACACACACACACACACACACACTGTTGTGCTCATTATGAGGAAAATAGGACAGAAGAAGCAGAGCAGCAGATTCAGAGTGACGTTCAGCAGCAGAGTTAGTCTGGTTGCTGATGCAGCAGCAGGTGAGCAGGTGAGCAGCGTACCTGAGCCCAGTGGTTCTTGAAGACGATCATGCAGGTCTCCGGGTCGACTCCTCTCAGCGTCAGGGACTTCTTCCGGTTGCCCCTGACGACCACCGAGGCCATCATGTTGCCCGGCTACAGGTGGTGGCTACAGGTGTTGCAGCATGCTCCTGCCTCCAGCATCAGGTGGTGCTGGGCAGGACGCGGCGCTGCAGGTGGAGCAGACACACGAGGCTAACGCTGCTAGCTGTGTATGAAGCTGTTCCTGGAAGCCTGCAGCCGATCGTCTGCTCTGTGACCACGGTTCTACTCACATCAGCCAAATCATCGTTAGCTCAGATATCTTCTGTTAATTTGAAAGAGAAGCTCCGTGTGACACAGACTGAGACGTGGTCAGTCAGTGTTTGCTGCTATTTAATCTGCAGACTCACTGAGCCAGGGCTCTGTTCAGGTCCTCTCCTCCACACTTCCACTGTTTCTGTTTCTTTAAACACATTTCTTCCCTAAACAGGACGAGTTCACTGTTTCCTGTCTTCACTAACGAACCAATGACCACTCAGGGTTTACTCACACCGTCTCCACATCCACCAGTTCTAACTGATCAGGGGTCAGTGTGTGTTAGGGTCAGGTGTGTAGATCCGTCTGTGTGTGTTGGTGTGTCCGTCCTGAAGCAGCAGCTGAGGCTCAGGACAGGAAGAGCAGCTAAACAGGAAGTGGTTGTTGACTCCTCCCTGGGCGTAGCAGGAAATTCCCAGGATTCCCAGCAGCAGTGTTTTTACCTCAGAGGTGGAGTTCAGGGTGGAGCAGCATCCGGCCGTCCTGCAGAGACAGACACACACTGAGGCCCGACTCACAACAAGACGCCATCACTCACATTACAACAGCATTCAGCTGGTCCGCAGCACAGCGGAGCCCCGGTCTGGGCGACCCGGCAGGTCCGGTCTGGGCGACTTAGTAGGTCCGGTCTGGGCGACCCGGCAGCTCGTTTAGCTCACTGGGGCTTGTTTTTAATGAGATATACAGTCCTGCAGGAACCAGAACAACAACAACTAGAGGGACCAAAGGACAAAAAGCCAAAGAACAACCAGCAGAAAACACAAGAGACGATCACAGAAAGAAGTAAAACCACCACAAAGACACGACATTAAAACCACCAGCGCAGCTGAAAACAGACTCGTGTCCTCACAACAGGAGCAACACAAGGACACACACAGTCTACAAATCCATGGGCACCATCTGGGCTCTAATCTGCAGGATGAACCGTCCTGTTGCTGTGTGACGCCGCCAGTGTGTGTCTGTAGTTGTGTGTCTGTAGCTGTGTGTCTGTAGTTGTGTGTCTGTCGTTGTGTGTCTGTAGCTGTGTGTCTGTAGTTGTGTGTCTATAGTTGTGTGTCTATAGTTGTGTGTCTGTAGTTGTGTGTCTGT
>NW_007578304.1:305249-306386 GCF_000690725.1 Stegastes partitus
TAGTTGTGTGTCTGTAGTTGTGTGTCTGTAATGAAGCAGGGTTCCACCTTCATGAATGTTTTCAGACCTCCAGCCTCTGAAGCAGCCAGAGGAGGGGACAGGTGCATTCTGGGTAAACGTTCCAGGTTCATATCAGCGTGTGTGATGGTGGTGGGTCAGAACCAGTTCTAGACCATGGAAGGACCATTTACCTCCAGAACCCACCAGGACCATCTACAGACAGGATTTATGGCTCTCTAATACGGTCCTACTGAACCTGTGATACATCCCATAATAAGCAGGCTCCAGGTGTTCAGACGGTTCCTCCTGGATGTGCAGGTGGACCCAACTGGGTTTGTTTGTGCGTCTGTCGGACCTCTAAAGGTGACCGAATGTCCTCATAAAGACAGAAAGATCCAGAGAGATCAGAGATAATCTGAGAGGAGACGCTGATGTTTAATCCCAGCAGTGTGTGTGTGTGTGTGTGTGTGTGTGTGTGTGTGTGTGTGTGTGTGTGTGTGTGTGTGTGTGTGTGTGTGTGTGTGTGTGTCACATGCCATCACACACACCAGGGATTAAACACAGACGGACCTGGGCTCTGTCTGACCTGATTCTGATGTGTTCTGTTTTGAGGCTTTCAGCTGATTGTGTTCTGGTGGCGCTGATGAAGCCGTGTTGCTCGGAGGCCCGTCGGCAGGCCCGTGTGGGTTTGTGTCGACCCGCTGACCCGCGCCGCTGCTGCTGTGGGTCTGAACAGCTGCTGGTTCTCAGAGATCCAAACAGGCTGAACTTAGACGCGTTCACGTGTTAGAAGGCACACGTGTGGGCGGCGCCCAGCACATCTGTGTGGTTCTCACACGTCTGACTGTTTGGTTCAATGACAGGAAAAACACTCGTTTACATGTTAATTAGAAAAAAGTACCAAAACTTTAAAAATGTCCAAATGAGAACAATCATGTGTTGGAGCCCATCTGAGCATGAAATCAGAACATCTGACTGCGTGTACTTCACATGACGGAGTTTGCTGTCCGTCCGTGTGCTCATGTTTCCTCTGACACCCCTGCTGGAGTGAGGAGAAGAAGAACCGGGGTCGGACCTGCAGCACCGGGCCGTGAGCGGGACTCGAACCCACGACCGCTGCCTCGGGGCCTGGACATG
>NW_007578304.1:307140-309060 GCF_000690725.1 Stegastes partitus
GGTGTGTGTTGTGCTGAACGAAGGTTTCACAGCTTTTATCTGAATGTTTCAGGAACAGTTTTGGGACCTGATGCTTCGCTGCAGATCCAAACGTCCAGCAGCTGAAGCTGAAGCTACGTTTGTGACTCAGAGAAAAGGAAGCTTTTAAGCTTTCAGTGACACTTTATGACCCAAACAATGGATCAGTTCCTGAATGAATGAAGACATGAAGCGATCAGCTGATGAACTGAGACGTTAAAGCAGCAGCGCCTCAGAGGGAACTTCTGCTGGTTCACTGATTTTCTGTCCTCGTAAACACAAACTTTTCAGGAAAAGCAGAACTTGGAGGAGTTGAACCGACTCGTTCATCTGTGACACCGATCGGTCCGTGAAGGCTTTAACGTGGACCTTCTCTACGGTTTGGGATGATTTTTCCTTCTTTTTTTAACACTCAACATGTAAAAGAATCTTTTTTTCTGATATTATGTGTAATTTCACAAACAGGGAAAATCGGTAAAACAACAGTCGACTGAGTCATCTCACCATTAAATACATGTTTCTCTCTTTCAAATAGTAAATAACTAGAATAATTATATTATGTGCTGATTTAAATACAGTAAAAAATAATGTGATTTACAAGAACAGCTGATCATTTAGAGAAACACAGACTTTATTTGCAGGTTAGTGTTTAGCTGTCAGCCTGTAGATCAGTGATGTGATCAGTCATCTAACCGCGTTGTTCTGACTGCTGGAAGGTAATAAACCAGGAACCATCTGCACTTGGACAGTCAGCAGTTCATTAGAGCTGTGAACTCTGACTGTGCTGCTCGGTGCCGGTAGTGAGCAGAACAACCAGCAGCAGTTTGTCTCAGAACACCAGCATCAGGACCAGCACCGGCCCATATGAAGGAGCCTCTGACTGAGGACCTGAGACCTCCTCTGTCTGGATCTTCAGAGTTTTAGCTCCGTCTGCTCTCACCTGTCTGACCTGCTGCATCCTCCCTGCACCACCTGGACAGGTCTCCTCTGATCAACCTCATAATCTCGGTGTTCAGGCTTCTCAGGCTGAGCTGTAGCTGCCGTCAGTGTCTTACCTGTGCAGGTGGTCCAGGCGTGTCTCTGTGCTCCTCAGGTGAACATTAACTCTGTCTGGACTCTGTTGTGCGGCTCCTCAGGAACCAGAAACCCCGCTGCTCTCCTCCTGTCAGCGGACCCTTGTGCCTCCTCTGAGCGCTGCTTCAGTCTGAGCGCTAAGCGGCTCAGCTGTCACTCACCCTGCTGCTGCCAGGCAACCCCTGGCCCCGCCCCCGCCGCCACAGGCCCCGCCCCCAGCAGGGATTTGCGCTAATTAGCGACAGAACAAAGAACAATGACCTGCTTCATGCACAGCTGAGAAGCTTATTGACAGGTTTTGTCCTGAACTATGTGGGTCCTGCAGCAACCCGTCCTCCGTCCTCCTGGTTCTGCTCACAGCTACAGGTCCTGATGTTCACCACAGACATGGACATCCGGTCTGCCTCCACAGCCACGGTCACATCTGTTTGTTTAAAATATATAGAAAAAAGTCTGAAAAAGAAAAAAGTTATCTAAGAAAATACAGCAAGTGTTACCATGTTCCATGAAGTCACGTGTGTGTGTGTGTGTGTGTGTGTGTGTGTGTGTTGTCATTCATGCCATAAATCATTATAACAATAATAATTTGTGTTTAGTCTCCAGATGTGCTGCAGGTTTCTGCTCTGTGTGTTTTTAAGATGCTGCTTCTCATGAACGTGCTGCTGATCGGTGGCGCCCTCTGGAGGCTGAACCCTGAAACTACAGCTCTGGGTTCAGGTTTTAACTGCTGTCGCGTCTTTCCTCATGAAACCTGGAAGCAACACAACGTCTGCGCAGCAGCAGCAGCAGCACACTGACCGACAGCACAAGCTGTGTGTGTGTGTGTGT
>NW_007578304.1:310464-310929 GCF_000690725.1 Stegastes partitus
TGTGTCTGTTGTTGTGAGTGTGTAGTTGTGTTGTGTGTCTGTTGTTGTGTTGTGTGTCTGTTGTTGTGAGTGTGTGTGTCCTTGTAGTTGTGCTTCTTTCTGGGGGCGCTGTGTGTGTGTTTGTGTGTCTTTGTGGTGATTGTGTGTCTCTGACATTGTGTTTTTTGTGTTTTGGGACTGTGTGTGTGTTCTCTTGTTGTGTTGAGTCTGTTTGTGGTTGTTTGTGTGTCTTTGTCTCAGGCTAAGTTGTCGACAGTAACCTGAAGTATGTGTGTACTCCTGATACTCCTGAGTACTCCTGATACTCCTGATACTCGTCCAGCTGCTCAGTACTCTGATAGTATTTGTGTGAAATCTCTCAGAGAAGCGATGAATCTGTTCAGCGTGGTCCGGTTCTGGTCCAGATCAGGGAGCTGTGATAGTTGTGCTGCTCCTCTGAGCTTCAGGTGTTTGTCTCCTGAAGAT
>NW_007578304.1:310979-312557 GCF_000690725.1 Stegastes partitus
GTGTGTTGTGTATGTAGTGTGTAGTTTATATAGTGTGTTGTGTATGTAGTGTGTAGTTTATATAGTGTGTTGCGTGTTGCTGTGACTGTGCAGCTTCTCACTGTCACATCTCAACACCTGCTGGTTGAGTTGTGTGTCATTGTGTACTTCCTGACAACACACACTATTGTCACGTAGTTGTGTGACTGACTGGCGTCATCATTCAGAGTGTTGTGGTAGTTTTGTGTTATTTTGTATTATTTTGTGGTAGTTTTGAGTCTCTGTGGTAGTTTTGTGTTGTTCTGTGGTAGTTTTGTGTTATTTTGTGGTAGTTTTGTGTTGTTCTGTGGTAGTTTTGTGTTATTTTGTGGTAGTTTTGTGTTGTTCTGTGGTAGTTTTGAGTCTCTGTGGTTGGCACTGAGTCCTTTGTGGTCGTTGGTTTCATTCTGTCTCTGTGGTTGGCACTGAGTCCTTTGTGGTCGTTGGTTTCATTCTGTCTCTGTGGTTGTGTTGTTGTGTGTTGTTGTGGTTATCAGTGTTGTTAGTTGTCAGTGTGTCTTTGGCTCACTTGAGGAATATTGTGTGTGTGTGTGTGTGTGTGTGTGTGTGTGTGTGTGTGTGTGTGTGTGTGTGGTTGCTGCTCTGTTTGTTCATGTTGCACGTGTTTGTGTCAGATGTGTGTCCCTTTGTGGACATGTTGGGTCTGTCGTGGTTCGGGTCCTCCTGTGTGGGATCTAGTGTGTCTGGTCGCTTTGTTCCGCTTATTGTGGCGCATTTTGTGTCTGATTCAGTTTCAGTGAGTCTCTGCGGGGATTTTTGTGACACCTGAGCAGGTGTGTGTTCTCACAGGTCAGAGATTTACAGCATAGTTCCTCCATCTCCTCTCTTCTCTTCTCTTCTCATCTCTTCTTTTCTTTTCTTTTCTTTTCTTTTCTTTTTTTTCCCACGTTTTGTTTTTCCCAGTCGGTGACGTCACGGCGCGGACGCAGCGCGTGCAGCTGTGTTTGTTGAGCTCGTGAACAGGGAAGCAGAAAGTTGAGGCGAAACCCGAACAGAGCCGAACAAAACCGAACAGCTGCGGCTCGGAAAGTGCCGAGCAGCGAGCCGAAGAGCCGCCCGAACCCCGGCGGCCATTTCGGGCTCCGACGGAGTTTGTGGGAGAAGTTGTTCGGAAGGAGGAGAACCGTCATGTCCCCGCCGTGACCAGCACCGACACACGGACACCGACATGGCCGAGGCCCGGGCCGAGCAGGACGACGACAACATGCCGAGGGACGCCCGGGAACCGGTGGTCCGGAGACCGCCGAGCAGCTCCGGAGGTACCGGACCGGTCCGACCGGTTCACAGTGGGCTTTAACCAGTTTACAGCGAGTCAACCAGTCAGTTTAACTAGTTTACAGTGAGTTGACCAGTCAGGTAGAACAGAACCCGCTGGTCTGGGTCCAGGTCAGCGACTAGTTAGAATACTAGTTAGAATACTAGTTAAGCTGGTTGTCAGAGAACAGCGGAACTCTGCTTCGGTTCTGTTACTGTGAAACTCTGCTGCTGTTGGTCTGTGTGGTGCTGAGTGTGTAGTTGTGTTGTGTGTCTGTTGTTGTG
>NW_007578304.1:314129-316085 GCF_000690725.1 Stegastes partitus
GGGTTTCTGTGGTGCTGCTTCCCTCTCGTGCACAAACACGTGCAGGCCACTGTGAAGCGCAGCAGAGTGAATGTGGGCGGCGCCACTCCAACCCGACACCATAAACGGTCCAATTGACACGTGAACATAGCGATCTGGGTCAAAGTTCTTGGGCCCGTGTGCAGCCTGTTAGCAGCCTGTTAGCAACGTTGGCGGTTAGCTGCAGCTCAGCAGGACCTGTGATCAGGAAGCGGCTGTACCCGGCGTGTCTGGACTCGACCTGCGGCGCCGTCGCTCCACCTTCAGACGGGCTCAGAGGGAGCCTGCAGGGAGGAGCTGCTCTGGAGATACAGCACGGTGCTGAACACCTGGACCCACCACGGCACACCGCTGCTGTCAGGGAACCAACCGGGACTCTAGGTACCATGAGTTCTGCTGCAGGGTTCTGACCTGGACCGTCTCTGGTCAGAAGAACAACCACGGAACCAACCAGGGACTCACAGTAAAGACACAGAATGAGCTGAAAGAGACTCAAACGGACCGCGAGGAGGTTCCGATCAACCACAGACACGTTTAACGGACAAGAACCCTAAAACATGGAAATGAAGGAGTGAATGATAATAATCAGACGTTCTTCTCAGTTTAGCTGCACAGATTTGACCTGTTTGACCTGTCTCACTGCTTAGCGCTGGACTGTTCAGCAACACGACTGCATTTAAATCAGCTGCATGATCAGTACTTTACAGATTCTGAACGGTTTTTTAGTTTTAATTTCTGGTGATTTCACAGCCTGAGCTGGACTCACAGCTGCAGAAAGATCAACACAGAAGCATTAAAATAATCATCCTGAAAGATCAGCTGTCAGCACAAAGTCACCGCTAAAGATGCAAAATCTCCAATCAAGATGTAAAACTAGCCCAGAACGATGAAGCTTCACCACAAAGAGATGAATGTACCACAAAAATGACCTACAACAGAGCAGAAGTTACCACAAAACGAGGAAAGGTCTCCACTAAACACACACAAAATCAAAAATCACAAAAACAGAAAGACACAAAATCACAACGAAGCCAAAGGTGAATGTAGAACATCAGGTGTGAAATCCCTCAGATTGCTAATAATCCTGACATCACCTGGAAAAGAAGCCAAACACCCACAATAAGAACTGGACTATAAAGTTTCCTTATGAAGAGGTGAGCGTCGCACAGAGAGGCTGTCCTGCTGACTTCCTGTTCAGATCCTGAGTCTGTTTCCTCCTCCAGTCCAACCAGACAGCAGCTGACGAGCAGTGAGGTGTGCTCATCCAGCTGCTGCTCAGGACAAACATCTGGAAGTGTTAAAACTCTGATGAGCGCAGCAGAATCCCTCAGCAGCCAATCACAGCCACACTTCCTGGATGCTCTCTGCCAATCAGGACGCAGGCCAGAGCAGACGGGCGGTCCGGTTCGAGTTTCAGCGCAAGTAGAGGAAAAGACGAGGAGGACAGCAGAGAGAAGACGGAGGAGAGCTTAGAAGCTCTGGAGTAGAAGGAAAGAAAGAAAGACGTAAAGTCCTGTTTCCAGTCAGAGTGTAGTGTTGGTGACCTGAAGCTCGCCTGGTTTCAGCTCCGGCTCTGAAGACCAGCAGAGGAGGTAGGAAGCTGAACGTGGCCTTCACAGAGAGCGAGGGCAGCTCTGCTCGCCTGCCTTTCCCTTTTCCTTCATTTTCTGTCAGACTGTGTTCTGAGGTGGAAGACGAGGGAATCGACCGTGAGCTTCGTGTTTCCATCAGAGCAGAGACGCTCACAGCTTCTTCTGTTTAACTGTCCTCCTGCAGGTTCTGTAGGTGGCGCTCTTCTCTTTGGGATTCTTCATATTTATTTAAAACAGACATCTGGAAACTTTTACTCACAACACAGAAGGAAGGCGTTTAAATATTCGGTGTAACGCTGATGATGTGGTTGTTTGTGACTCAGTGTGTGACGTCAGCAACCTGCTG
>NW_007578304.1:316873-318250 GCF_000690725.1 Stegastes partitus
GTTAATGAGCTGCACCGCTTTGGATCATGGTTCTGTTGGTTCTCCATCTGCTCCCACGTCCTTTCTACACCTCCAGGGCTGCAGCTGGAGGTAGAACATGTCAGATAGACCACGAGTCTGTCCATCAGGCAGCACAGGAGCTAAAGGAGTCCTGAGATGTGCTGCTGGTCTGATACAAGCCTTCATGATGAGCAGTGATCAGGTTTTATTATAAACTAATGAGCTGATCGTCCACACAGGCAGCAGCTTGCAGCTGTTCGGGTTCGTCAAGCCGGATCTCTGACACATATCCTGGATATGTTGATCCGGCTTCTAGTGCAGGCCCCTAAACAGAACCCAACCAGCAGATCCTGGATCAGCTTAACTCACTGAGCTTCATGTTTCAACATAAAGTCTTGCAGCTCTGTGGAACCAGAACCACATGAAGGAGGAGATAGACCTCAGAGACGTCTTCTGTCAGCAGGACTCAGAACCATGGAGACCAGAGAGAAGGAACATCTAATTTACAACAAGTGCCAAACGTCTCAAACCATTCCAAGATGACGTACAGTCGTTTGGGTTTGGGTTTGGGTTCAGGTTCGGGTTAAGCCACTCAGACAGTGACTCCTAAATGACATAAATCATTAAACGTACACATGAACCTCTTTGATTAGTTCTAAACATGTCAGAAACGTGTCCACAGGTGTCACCAAGGCTGGACAACAGCTCTCCTCATGCTGTAGATACTGACCTGCTGATGGTGTTAACCGGCTCCGTCCTCGTCTCCTCTCTGGAGGCGCTGCCTGCACTCAAACAAGCTCAGAATTAGTTTTTTGTCAGAGCAAAGTTTTATTTTTTTTGACTTCTTATCTTTTGTTGGATAAAGTGACTTTAATTGCGGCTCGTTAGGTATCTGGCTGTCATCAGTCCAGTACCTGCAGCCTGCCAGCTCGTTAACCAATCACATGACGGTTTAGCCTGTCTTCAGCTCACTAACGTCCGTGTGTCTGTCTGCAGGTCGTCCTGACCGCCGGAAGCCGGAGCATCGCCACAGGTACGATCCTCTGTCCTCTGACGGGCGGCCAGTCGCTGCCGCAGAGAGACGTGGTAGCAGCGCACAGTGAAAGTATCTGTACAATAACGTCTTCATCCATTTAAACGCACACGTAGCATCTTTTTACAGTCAACAAAACTGTAAATCAAAACCTTGTCTGTGATTTCGCTGCATGTGATCTGTAGCTTATCACAACATCTGTAAGATCACAGTTTAAATATTATTTACCATCATCACTCCTTAATATATATATATACATATATATATTCAATTCAATTCAGTTTTATTTGTATAGCGCATATTTACAACAACAGTCATCTCATAGCGCTTCACAAAGGCAGAAA
>NW_007578304.1:321612-324181 GCF_000690725.1 Stegastes partitus
TCACTAGTCTCCTTCTAGTAGCACCTTCAGAGGAGTCACAGGAGTCTCAGTGTCCTCCTTCACTAGTCTCCTTCTTGCCCGGTCTCTCAGTCTCTGAGGACGTCCTGCTCCAGTCAGATCTACTCATGGTCCATAGTCCTTCCATGTCTTAATGATGATGTTCAGTAACTTGTAAATGTTCTGGTATCGTCTCCTGACTGATGCGTCTCAACAACCTTTCCCAGATTTCTTGGAGGGTTCTTCAGAGTTCAGGTAGTCGAGTCCCTTTAAACAGGGTGCATACGGATGCAGTCACTTATATACAGGATATGTTTTTAATTAACTGACATGACTTTGTAGAAATCTGTTTCCTCTTTGACACTAAAGCATCACAAAGGGGAGTTTCTCAGGGCTGAATGCTGCAATAGGCCTGCAGCTTCAACATCTCCCTTCACCTGCCCAGGTTCCCTTTAGCAAGGCTCTGAACCATCAGCTGTGTGAGCGTGGAGCTAGATGGAGCTCTGAGGCTGAACTGGGTGGATCAGCGAGTGTTTGTCAGTGGAAAACTGGGAGTTTTATGGAGGGAGGAGGTGAAATAAAGTGACTCATGGTTTCCTTTCCCTTCTCTCTGCAGCCAAGGACCTCTGTCATCCATCAGAGCCGCCATCAAGAGAAGTGAGTGTGTGCCGTCGTGAAGGGTCCGATCTGCCAGAGAACCACAGCGCCGCAATCAGTACACACACACACACACACACACAAACAGCAAAAGTTCTGCACAGTTGTTTGGCATTACGACAAAAAGAACTGCTCCAGAGGAAACGACAAGTAGCGCTCATGCTTCAGGAGGATTTATGAAACTCAATCAGACGTCAGCATGTTGTCCCGAAACACACAAAGTTAAACTGGTTCTGGGTCCAAACTGTGGAAATGAGTCTAACAGAGCTCTCTAAAGTCCGTTTGAATTGTGGCCTGGAAAAGTTGCCTTAAAAAAATGGAAAATATGCATTTTGACCTTTAGTGGGGTAATAAAACCTCCAGCTCGTCGGGCTCTTCAGGTTCCTCTCTGTGGCTCTAACTGTCTTTGCAGCAAAAACAGGTTCTGATCTGCCGTGTTCTGGCCTTTCAGAGGAGAATCTTCTCCAAACTCCTCAGATGTATTCATCCCCGTCCATTAAAGAAAAGACAGAATCCACAACAGTCCCTCAAATAACTAGAAACTGGAAAAAGTCACAATAAATACAAATGTGTTAAATTATAATTAAGTGAAACAAGATGTTGATTTTGAATTGTGGTTGAAAAGAATAATTTAAAAAAACAAAACTGTCCCGGACCAATGAGAGGCCTTTGCTGATGAGCAGCGGACCAATGAGAGGCCTTTGCTGATGAGCAGNTATATATATATATTATATATATATTAGATAACAGCAACCATCTGTAAAATATGTGTTTTTCTGATTTACAGTAGAAACAGTGAAACTTTGTGGTCAGATGTGTTAAAGGCAGAATTTAGCATCATAACGAACAGATTTACAGATTTTGTTTTCCAGCTAACGTGTTGCTGTGATTAAACCAGACGTTCTGTTCAATCCCACAAAACAGAGAAAATCTGTGAACAACAGTAAATTGTTGAAAAACTTCCAGTTACCATCTAGTCAGAAAAACTTCAGTCTTCCTGATGACATCACTTCCTTCAGCATCGACCTGCTGAGCACCTCAGACTGATGTGATGTCACAGAATAAACCTTAAACATGAGCAGAGGCACATGTGTAGCGCTCCAACATACAGAGAGCAGCCTGAGGAAGAGCCTCAGACTCCGACAGCCACATCCAGCCTCATGATGTGCAGTCGCAGCGCTGGTCCGTCAGTAAATGGAGGCCTGAAGAATGTCTGGATGCTGTTTGTGCAGCGTCAGGGATGAGTCATGGGGCTGTTCATGGTTAGCAGTCGACTTTCAGACAAACTGAAAAACAGAAACATCTGGGAGAGACCGAACCTGCCCAGCAACAGAAACTGCCCTGGACCTGGGTTCTGTTCATTTGACCTGTTTAATGTATTTTATGTAACCTGCTGAGCGTCAGTGTTAAAGAATGAATCAGAGTTTGAACAGGGAGCTGCAGCAGTTTAATGTCTGAAGCCACAGACTGGATCGGGTCTCAGAGATGAAACTGGTTCTGACCCACCACCACCACACACGCTGATGTGAGCCTGGAACGTTTACCCAGAATGCACTTTGTCATCTTACCTCAATCTACTTTGTAAAACTCTGTCAGATTCCACAGAGATCATGAGTGGACAGAACTTTTTAAGTCCAGACACGAATTCTCAGGGGTCCACATCATGATGCTGCCAGTCACAGGAGTCCTGGTGGCCTCCCTCACTAGTCTCCTTCTAGTAGCTCCTTCAGAGGAGTCACAGGAGTCTCAGTGGCCTCCCTCACTAGTCTCCTTCTAGTAGCTCCTTCAGAGGAGTCACAGGAGTCTCAGTGGCCTCCTTCACTAGTCTCCTTCTAGTAGCTCCTTCAGAGGAGTCACAGGAGTCTCAGTGGCCTCCTTCACTAGTCTCCTTCTAGTAGCACCTTCAGAGGAGTCA
>NW_007578304.1:326824-333197 GCF_000690725.1 Stegastes partitus
CCAATGAGAGGCCTTTGCTGATGAGCAGTGGTCCAGAACACCTGTCCACAGGTGCAGAAGTCTGACTGAGAGCTACAGAAACACCTGATGGCAGTGATTGGCTCAGAGGGTTGTTCAGCTACATGTTAGTCCACCAGGTCCCATCAGGCGGGTTTTTTCTTCAATATTTCTGTTGAACCACGATTGAAAACCAGCGTCATGATGTTCATTAGATGTTTATTGATTATTACTTTTGTCAGTTCCAGCTTCTCTCAGTGACTGAAGCTGTTTTCCGTCTTTAATGGGAGGACCTGAACACATCTGATGTCTGCCTTTGAGCTGCTTCCACCTGAACGAAGCCTCAGCATCAACACAAAGAAGTGTTCAGTGGAGCAGTGCTGGTGTTTCAGTGTCCACCAGGGTTTGCACAAACAGCAAAGTGTTCAGATGAAATCATTTACTGCGATTCGACCAGAGAAAACCAGACCAGCTGATTGGTGGCAGAGAGTCCACCTGCAGCCCGGTCGACCCGAACCAGTCCCACGTCAACGGAAACAGCTCGTATCTGTTTCTGCTCATCTGGCATCCGTTTGTTTTTACACAGTTGTGTGTCTTTTTGTGACTTTCTTTTGTGGTAATTGTGCATCCTTTTGAGGTCATTTTCAGGAGTTTTGGTGGTTTTGGTTCTGGTTTAGTTGTTTTAGTGTTCTGTTGGGGTTTGTGTCTTTTTGATTTTCCATCTTGTGGTGATTTTGCTTGTTTCTGTTCCTGTCGACCACTTCAGCCTTTTCTTATATTTACTCAGGACGCTGAATGCTGAACGTGGTTCTGGTTGAGTCTCTGAGCTGATCAGTGATCCTCCCGACCAGGTGTATAGTGACATACAGCTGAGTCAGTGGTTACGGGTCAGATTGAGTGATTACAGCTGCATCAGTGGTACAAACGGTCCCGGTCGTGTTCCACTCTGGTACCACCCATCTGCTGTCCTGGTTATGGGCAAGTTTAACCCTGACTCTGGTCTGTTTTCTCCTGCCAGCCTCCACCAGGTCCACGTCTCTGTCAGAGACGCCCCGAGACCGAGACCGAGATCGAGACCGGGACCGAGACCGAGACCGAGACCGGGACCGGGACCGGGACCGAAGGTACGACAGCAGAAGAAACCCACCTGCCTCTGTTGTCCAGCTCCTCCTCTCTGATTGGTCGAGGCCTCTGGAGTCACAGCTGCTCAGGACACGGTTCAGCTTCACCTGTTCACTCTGGGCTCCCGGCTTCAGCCTCTGGCTCCGTTTTTTCTCACTGTGGGCTCTTTGTTCACTGGAGTGAAGCTCCAGCTCTGTGAGACGTTGATCTCCTTCCTGTTGTTTTGTGTCCCGTTCTTGTTGTTTACTGAGTCTTTGGACGGTTGTGTGTCTTCGTAGTAACTTCACGGCTCCTTCTTGTCATTTTCAGACTCATTTTGGAACTTTTGTGCCTTGATTAGGCCATTTTATATATAAGTTTTGTTGTTTTTTGTTTCATTGGTGTCGCTGTGCGTCTCTTTCTGTTTTCACGCTTCTGGCTGGTAACTGGTGTGATTCTGGAACCTCCTGCTGTCCTCACATCCAGATTTTCTGTGTACACCAACCCGTGTTGTTGTGTTGCGTTGCCAGGCGACCAGAGATCACCATCCTATCTGCAGAGCCGCTGGCCTCCACTTCCTGGTTCCCCGGAGCTGCTGGGGGATTCCCTCCTCCCCCTCCTCCTGCTGCACAGATCTGGGGACCCACCATCCCTCCGTCCATACAGGTGAGCAGCTCAGGTAACAGAGGGGTCAGAAGGCCACCTCCTCAGAACCAGCTGGTTCTGTATCTGCAGAACCTAATGAAGCAGAGTTCTGCCTTGGTGCTGTGAACACGTCTGAGCTCCTGAATCGCTGTTTCTTTCAGCCTCCTCCGTCCTATGACGAGGTGATCAGGGAGAAGTCTCAGGAGCAGGGTCTCCTCCCTTCTTCCTCTCCCTCCTCTTCATCTCCGTCTCGTCCAGTTCCTACGACGACCATCGCCACGCAGACCGACTCGGGATCATCAGCTGCTCACGAGTTTCCAGGTGGGACTCAGGTTCAGTCACTTATCTGCACGTTGTAGAGTTTTCTAACTAACAGTGAATCCTGTCTGCAGCGACGACACCGGTCAGACCTCCCAGACCGCCCCTCCCCCAGCCGCCAAAACCAGCTCACGCTGATGACATCACCG
The DNA here is from genome assembly GCF_000690725.1 of Stegastes partitus. Lineage (NCBI taxonomy): Eukaryota > Metazoa > Chordata > Actinopteri > Pomacentridae > Stegastes > Stegastes partitus. The sequence continues at coordinate 329,035 of NW_007578304.1, forward strand.
CCCCTGCCAGCCAATCAGAGCTGAGCTCCGCTGACCTTGACGTCGTGGACCTTCTGTCTGAACTCAGTTCCCCTCTGACCTCATCGTCTGCCGCTCAGACCGACCAATGGGATCATCCCGCTGCCTCCTCTCACGTGTCCGAGCGCCCGAGACCCCGCCCACGCTCTAAGCTCGGCCTCCAGCCAATCGGCAGCGAGGTAAAGGTCCAGACTCTGGTGAAGCTGCGTGAGGACGGTTTGGCCACGTTAGCGTCTCGCGCTTTGACTGACGGCTCCAACCCAGACGTGAGCCAAGGAAAATACCTGCAGGAGCTGCTGGACGCCTTCAGCTCCGACGACTGGGGCTTCCCGGACCGCCGCAGCGACAGCAGCAGCCTCGGCCAATCGGAGAGCGAGGAGGAGGAGGAGGAGGAGGAGGACATGGCGACGCTGAAGGCGAGGATCCGGGCGTTCGAGCAGCAGCAGGCGGCTGAAGGCAGCTGTGGCGACGCTTCGGCGATCGACGGCTTCGCGGTCGCTAAGAGACCAGAGCCTCGACCCCGCCCTCGTCTCCAGGGGCAACCGGCCAAACCCGGCCCGCCCGCCATCGCTCCCAAACCCAAACACTGCCCACATGGTCCAAAACCCTCCAGCAAGGTGTTCTGGGAGGACGGAGGTCCAACAGCAGAACCAGGCGGAGACATGGATTTCACCTCCAGACCTCAGACTGCTGCAGAACCCAAACCAGCTCCGGGTTCAGAACCTCTGTCCTGCAGAACCACCGACAAACCCTCCGTCAGCCCAAAACCCCCGTCGCTGACTGAGTGCCCCCCACCTGCCCCGGCTCCTGCCCTGGTTCCCGCCCCGGTTCCTGCCCCGAGGCCTCCTCCACCCAAACTGTCCTCGCTGGGTGACAGAGTCCCTCCCAGACCGCCGGTGGCTCCCCGGGCCAGCGTGGCGGCTCCACACCCAGAGAGGAGCGCCGCAGACGGACACGCCGCCCCCACCCTGCCCCCCAGAGCCTCCGTGGAGGTCAGAGGTGGAGCGCAGGGCGAAACGCCGGCTGGAACCGAAGCCACGCAGAACTCTGCAAACCAAAGCGGTGAGTCTGTGGTTCTGGTGACCATCTCTGAGTTCTGCAGGTGTTTGTGGAGCTTGATGTGTGAAATACTTATGTTTAAAAACAACGTCGACCCACTTTCAACAGGTTTTCTCTCACATTGAGCCGTCAGTCTGTTTGAGCAACAACATCTGAGGAACCATTAAAGATAAAACCTGAAAGTTTCTGATCATGTCACTGATCCAGAACCGGTCATGTTGGACAGCAGATCAATAGTCTGGTTATGGATGAGCTGAAATACAAGAACAGTGATGAAATGTTCCGTCTGTGAGCTCATTAACAAACTGATAAGTGACCTCGTGATGTTTTCTGAACCGCGTGTAGCTGCAGCTCAACATAGAATACTTTAATATGAAACTCTGGGTCACAGAAACCCAGAAACCACCGAGCAGGTCCGACAAGTTGCATCAAAAAAACATAAATACTGGGAGAAGTGTGATCCAAGTAGAGTTCTGGAGCTTGAAGTGGTTCTCTGAATATAACTGTTACTGTTTTGGTATGAAGTGTGTGACGTGTTTGGAGCCACTGTGTGGGCGTTGAGCTCCAAGAAGCCGTACAGCAGAAGATTTTCCTTTATTTAACCAGCTAGGTTAATTGAGAACAGATTCTCAAGATCTGATTGGATGCTGACAGGAGCGACGTCTCCATCAGTGCCGACGTCCTGCTGCTGTTTCAGAGTTCAGCTGCTTCCTGCTGATGCTCTACCAGAGAACGTTCAGTCTGACTGTGAAGCTGTGACTCACAGCAGGTTCTCAGTATCTGCAGTGATCTCCTCCGTCCGACTGCAATGAGCCGGTTTACACCTCAACATGCTGAGCTGCAGCCTCCTGCTGCTTCAACCCAGCAGCTCTTACAGCAGATCGGCTGATTTTACATGAAACCAGCCTTTAACGTTCACGTTTTCTTCTGATTTGTTCCAGTGAAAGCCGTCGGCGGCCGTCCCTGCGTCCCGACCAAACCAGCCTCCCTGAACGCAGCTCGCAGATCCAGCGGTAAGACAAAGACGGAGCGCTGGGCGCCGCAGCACAAAGCAGCATTTGTCAGCTCGCTCACATCGAGCTGGTCTGTTGTGTGCCACAAATATGCAAACATGTGAAGAGCTTCCAGTGTTTGTATGTGACGGCAGCAGCGCTGTTCAGTCCTGGAAAGAAGAAGCAGCGACTGTGTGCACAGAAAAGCCTCCAGTGTTGCTGAGTGATGTTTTAAACCAGGAACTAAAGCAGCAGCTGGGTCTTGGTTTTCTTCTGGTTCTTCTGGGTCACAGCTTCCACTCTGGGTTGGGTTTCAGCCGCAGGTCATTCAGCAGAACATAGAGGCTCTCTGCAGTACCACACCCGGTCCACTCTGGCTAACGCTGTTAGCGTTTTAGCGTCGGCTCAGGCCTTTTGGCTGATACACGTGTAATTTAGTTATTCTGACCCGGCTGGAGGTCCAACACTGATCACTGTTGTTTCATCTGTTCTCCTCCTTTAGCTCCTAACCTGGCTCCAAAACCCACCGGACCCTCACCAGCACCTCCGGATCAGAACCCAGTCCAGGTCAAACCGTCTGGTGCCGCCCTGGTTACAGCCCCAAAACCTCCAGGACCGGCCAAACCCCCGACCCCGACCCAGACACAGACACAGACACCAACCCAGAGCCAGACCCCGACCCAGAGTCAGACCCCTACACCAACACTGGGTCCAGCTCCAGCCCAGAGGAAGGTCCAGACCAGAGCGGACAGCAGCAGCGGTCCAGACCCGGAGCCTCGTCTTCCTCCACGGTGAGAATCAGAACCGACCTGCTGCTCAGTGAATCCAGCGTTTTATTTCCTGGAGAACAAACTGAAGCTGAAGGTTCTGTTATGAGACAACCTGAGATGTTAGAGGAAGTGGTGACGTCACCTGATTGATCAGCTGGTTGATCACCTGACTGATCACCTGACTGATCACCTGACTGATCAGCTGACTGATCAGCTGACTGATCTGCTGATTGATCACCTGTTTGATCACCTGGTTGATCAGCTGATTGATCACCTGTTTGATCACCTGGTTGATCAGCTGATTGATCACCTGATTGATCAGCTGATTGATCACCTGATTGATCACCTGTTTGATCACCTAATTGATCACCTGACTCTCTGTCTCCAGCCCCTCCAGTGTGAAGCTCCTCCCCCTCCGCCCTCCACCAATCAAATCCATCCCTAGCAGACCGCCTCCTCCAACTGTCAGCTCAGCTTCATCCTCCAATCAGATCTCTACTCCTTCCAAAGCTGCACCTGCCCCCTGCGTCTCTCCAGCCAGTCAGCTTCCACCACCTCACACCGCCCCGCCCCCTTCTCCTGAAACAGCCAGTCAGATCCAGCGGGCCCCAAAGAAAGGACCGCCTCTACCGCCACGCCCCAAACCTGGACACCCCCTCTTCAACAGCTACATGGTATGACCCGATGTACCTCAGTTACTACACCCTGAATACTACTTCCTGTACGAGTCCTCGCGTCAGAGGACGCACTCGTCCAGACGTGTTCTGGTCGATGCTAGCTTGGGTTTAACTTGATGTTTTCTCTCAGAAGCAGGAGGTTCTGATTGTCCTGGATGATCCGAGTCCCTCTGAGCCCCAGAGCATCTCCTCCCCTGTGATCAGCCCACCTCAGTGTCTCCTGGACCTGGACCCTCAGTCAGAGCCAGTTCTGGACCAGGACCAGTCCAAACCTGCCTTAGAGGGCCTGCTGGACTCTCCGGTACTTGAATCTGGTGTAAACGTGGCCGATAGCGTTCTGATGTTCACGCGTTTAGTCCTGAGACAAACCAACTGTGACGGTCTTTGAAATCCAGTATGAGCTTGAACGGGTTCAACCAGAACCAGCCTCATAGCATGTGACCTGTTTCTGTTGTTTTGTGTCACATTTGTCATTCATCATGTGTAGTTTCTGTCAGTTGGTGTCCTGTTTCTGTGAATCTTGTTTCATTTGTTTGTGAGTCTAGAAGTGGACTGTTGTTACGCTGACGATGTTCTGTTCTATCCTCCAGTCCATTCTGCCGGCCGAGCAGAAAGAGCTGCCAGAACCTGCTGCTGTCAGGTCAGTA
>NW_007578304.1:334044-336594 GCF_000690725.1 Stegastes partitus
GCTGCTGTCAGGTCAGTAACACAACAGACACACAACATGTTCTGTTGTGTGTTTGTGTTGTTTTGTGTGTCTGCAGCGGTCCTCGCTGTGTCGCCGTGTTCGACTACGAAGGCGAGGAGGAAGATGAGCTCACCTTCTCGCAGGGTGACATCATCGCCCTCCTGCAGCTGATTGGCCAGGAATGGGGGCGGGGCCAGATCCACGGGCGAATCGGAATCTTCCCCCTGAACTTCACTGAGGTGGTGGAGCCCCTCCCACAGCCGTCGCCGGGGGAAACCAAACCTGCGTCCACGGAGACGGCAGCGATGGAGAGCAGCGGTAAGCTGGAGGACGCTGTTAGCACCTGTTAGCATCTATTAGCATGTAGTAGCGTCTGTTAGCATATAGTAGCATCTGGTGGCATCTGCTAGAATACGGTAGCATCTGTTGGCATCTAGTTGCATCTATTAGCATATAGTTGCATCTGTTAGCATATAGTAGCCTCTGGTAGCATTTGATAGCATCTAGTTGCATCTGGTAGCATCTGTTAGCATCTAGTTGCATTTGTTAGCATCTAGTAGCATTTGTTAGCGTATATTTGCATCTGTTGGCATCTAGTAGCATCTGTTAACACCTAGTAGCATCTGTTAGCATATAGTTGCATTTAGTAGCATCTGTTAGCATATAGTTGCATCTAGTAGCATCTGTTAGCATCTAGTAACATCTAGTTGCATCTGGTAGCATCTTTTAGTGTCTAGTAGCATCTGTTAGCATCTAGTAGCATCTGTTAGCATCTAGCAGTGACTGTCCCACAAAAACAAGAAACTAAATGTAACACATGAGAAATAAACCATAGAGACACTACAATAGAAAAATTTGACAAAATAAACAAAATGAAAAACATGAGACACAATGACCACAATGAGACACAACTGTTAGAAAAGGACACAAAACGCCACAAAAAAGAGACACAACTGTCACACATAGACATGAATCTACATGAAACACATGAAACAGGAAACATGAGGCACAAAGCTACAGAGAGGAGACGAAAAAAACGAGCCAGAAGAACCAGAACAGGAGAAAATATCAAAAGTAGAAAACTGTAAAAAACTTTGGAGGCCGTTTTTAACTGAATTCCAGATTTCTTCTCGTCTTTGCTGTTTGAACTTTCAGCCTCATGCGTCAGTGTTAAAGCTGTTAACTGACACCTTTTATTCCTCATGTGTCCTCTGCAGCTCCGAACACCTCCGAGGCTCCTCAGTCTGAGGTGAGTGTTGGTCTAACTGACCCTGATCCTGACTGTCGGTCTGTAGATGAAGGAAGAAATGTACATGAAAGCTGATGTCCAGCTCAGATTTGGTCACGTGTTCAGTTCAAGGGCTTTCAGAAATTTGAAAAGCTGTTTCTGTTTTCACAGCTTCTGTCTCTTAGAGATTATTTGTATTTATTTCTAATTTAATTTCATAACCTTGATGTCAAAGCGCCGGTGAGCCTCCACAGTGTTGACTCCAGGGTTGCTGCTGTGTGTTCCTGGTGTGAGCAGGAGCAGCAGGAGCAGCAGGAGCAGCAGGAGCAGCAGGAGCAGCAGTGGGCCGTGGCCCTCTTCGACTTCCCCGGTCAGACTGCAGAGGATCTGTCCTTCCACAAGGGGGCGCTGATCCAGGTGACGGAGCAGGTGGATGCAGAGTGGTGCAGAGGACGCCTGGAGGGCAGGGAGGGTCTCTACCCGGCCGCCTTCACCCAGCGCTGCTCCGGTACGAGTCCCAGCAGCAACACCGGCGCCGGGCGTCACAGCCACCAGTCTAACCCTCCTCTTGTTGTGTGTCCAGCTCAGCCAATCACAGGCCAGCCGGCGGCGGGGAAAGCAGCCAGGGCTCTGTTTGACTTCACAGCCGAGAGCGAGGACGAGCTCACGCTGAAGGTCTGATCATGTGTCTGCTGCTCTTCATACACAAGTTCTTCAGTCATGTCAGAAAACCGTTTTCCCTTCAGACCAGTGTGACAGAGTGGCAGGTCTAGAAGAAGCTGTCCAACATGTCCCAGACACTGCCAGACATAAGCCAGACGTTGTCCTGAGTTTGTCCACAATGACTCAAAGTGTCCAGACCAGAAGGTCAGACTTACCAGGATGGGCCAGACTTCTCCTCAGGCACAGGTCTGACTTGAAGGACTCAACGTTGTCCAGTGACTCAGAACCTGTCAGAGATACCAAAACCTCGTCCAGAACACTGGTTGGTTCAACTCAGAGTAGACCACGTGTTCTGCCCTCCCTTACATCACCATCATAAAGCTCTCCAGATGTTCTAACAGAACAAACCTTTGTTCTGGTTCCTACATAGAACTGGAGTTAATCCAGTTGGTTCTGTGCGTTCATGTCTGGATCTAAAGTGAAAACAGACTGAAAGGTTTGATCAGTGGGACTGTTATTGCAGATGTTCCTGTAGATGTTCCTGTAGATGTTCCTGTAGATGTTCCTGTAGATGTCCCTGTAGATGTTCCTGTAGATGTTCCTGTAGATGTTCCTGTAGATGTTCCTGTAGATGTCCCTGTAGATGTTCCTGTAGATGT
>NW_007578304.1:337288-348323 GCF_000690725.1 Stegastes partitus
TCCTGTAGATGTTCCTGTAGATGTTCCTGTAGATGTTCCTGTAGATGTTCCTGTAGATGTCCCTGTAGATGTTCCTGCTGCTTCCTGTTTCGGTCGTTCTCTGACTCTGTTGTCTTCTGCAGGTGGGGGATGTGATCGCTCAGGTGGAGTCTGTGGACGATCGGTGGATTTTAGGAGTCGTAGGAGGGAAACGAGGCATTGTGCCCAAAAACTACATTTCATTTCTTTGAGGAGGAAACTGAAACCTTCTGTGTGTCTGCGGGAGTTTTAGAGACCTCCAGAGAAGACGTGGACACCAGTCTGGTCCAGAGTTCAGACTTGACTTTCAGGTAGAGGTTCTGGCTGAAACTTGGATGGATGGTTGTGTTTCCTTCTGCTGACCGCTGGCTTCATTCGTCTGGACTCTCCTCGACTGTTTCAGCTCTGCAGGAGTGAAAACGATGGACGTGTGCTTCAAAGAGCCTCCTTCTGTTCCCCTCAGCTCTCTGTCCGTCTAACAGAACCTCCTGACGTGTTCCTGAACACTGAAGCAGGTCCACTCGCTTTAACCTCCTTTGTTCTGTTTCCTAAAAACCGTTAGTTCTGGTCTCTGAGTGACATGAAGCTGTTGGATCTGCAGTGGAAACTCTGAGGCTGAAGCTGGTCTGAAGTGGTTCTAACATGTCCATCAGTGATGTCTCTTCACCAGGAGGAGCAGCGTGGTGGTCCTGGTCTGAACTTGGTCAAGATTAACTCGACGGATGTTTTGTTGCGTAACACTGACGGGTCCTTCAGCTGATGGACTCGGTGAGAGAAGGTTTGTTTCTCCATGTCTTCGTCCACCAGACAAACTGACTAACGTTGTCCAGAACCTCTCCAGCCTTCTCCAGACTTCCTTCAGTATTGTCCAGAATCACTCAACTTGTCCACCGTGACCCAGAACATTTCGTAAACTGTCCAGAACGACACTTTGGAGACGGTCGGTGTTTTCTCGGCGTCCACGTTGACTTTCTCTGAATTTTTGCACTTTACAGCATCACGGTCGGATGTTTCAGTCCGGTCCTGGTTCTGAGCTTCAGCGGAGAGAGGACCTGATTCTTTAACCTGTTGGACTGGTTCCGTACCAGTGGATGGACTGGTTCTGTACTGGTTCCGTACCAGTGGATAGACTGGTTCTGTACTGGTTCCGTACCAGTGGATGGGCGGGTTCTGTACTGGTTCTGTACCAGTGGATGGGCTTGTTGTCTGTGACCCATATTTCCGTGTGTAACCAAACATTCCCACTTTTTAATCCAAATAAAACTTTGACACTTTCTCACAGTTTGGACTTTATTTCTGCAGCAGCTGAACAGAACCACAAGATCCTGATTGATGTGAGCTGATCTGGGATCAGGCGGTCCTGACGGTCTCTGGATACAGTCGGCACCATCCAGTGAAGCCTCATTTAGTTAAACTCACTGTAGTTGTTCTGCAGGTTGTTCCTGTTCAGTTGCTGATAACATCTCAGAGAACGTCTGGATGGAGACGCTGACGGACCTCAAACGTGAACTGATGTGTTCTGTTGCAGCCTCTGAGCCTAAACTCCACTGTTCAGCCGCATTCAAATCACTGTGAATACAACAACAACAAAAGTCACAGTTTGATGTTTTCTGCGTGGAGTCTCCATGTTCTCCCCGTGCAGCGTGGGTTCTCTCCGGGTTCTCTGGCTTCCTCCCACAATCCAGAAACATCCCATCCATCATCTCTACACCTTAATCCTCACTAGGGTCATGGGGGGCGGAGCCTATCCCAGCTGACTCAGGGTGAAGGCAGGTTCACCTGGACAGGTAACCAGTCTATCACAGGGCTACACTTAGAGACAGACAACCAAGCACACTCACATTCACACCTACGGACAATTTACAATCACCAATTAACCTCAGCATGTTTCTGGACTGTGGGAGGAAGCCGGAGAACCCGGAGAGAACCCACGCTGCACGGGGAGAACATGGAGACTCCACGCAGGAAGATCCCGGGTGTCCTCACCGGGACGCCAACCGGCGACCTTCTAGCTGTGAGGCCACGATGCTAACCACTGAACCACCTGCAGCCCGTCCAGAAACATGCTGAGGTTAATTGGTGATTGTAAATTGTCCGTAGGTGTGAATGTGAGTGTGCTTGGTTGTCTGTCTCTAAGTGTAGCCCTGTGATAGACTGGTTACCTGTCCAGGTGAACCTGCCTTCACCCTGAGTCAGCTGGGATAGACTCCGCCCCCCATGACCCTGGTGAGGATTAAGGTGGAGAGATGATGGATGGTTTTTGAATGTGTTTTTAGTGTTTTGTTTCTGGAAACCTTACTGTGAGATTTCTAGGTGGGTTTATTTGTTTGTTTGTTTGTGTCGTACCAGCTGATGTTGTTGAGACGTGAACCTGTGGCAGCCTCCAGATGCTGTGTGAGGGACTGGATGTGGTTTCGTCAGTCTGTAGCTCACAAAGTGAAAGTTTTAGTTGTTGACCCGATGGCGTGTTGGTTCTGCTGTAAACATCAGAGTCAGTGTTCTGGATCAGACACATGTAAAATGTCCAGATGTGATGTGCTCAGAACACGCTGGACGTCCAGACATGGAGCCCTGAACCCGGCAGGACGGCCTCCATTGTGGCAGCTTCTGCTGTTTGCAGCCCTTAACGGTTAACCAGCTCCTGGAGATCCAACCAGAGGTCCTGCAATGTCAGTAGGTAGGTAGCTCACTAAGTCATGTTAGCTAACTACTTATTGCTCTTAATCATTTGTTTCATGTAGCTATTTACTTTCAGCCATTTTTTATTTCAGCCTTATTCTGAACTAATTATTTGTGGCTTGTAGCTACTTATTACTTTTAACCAGGTACTTATTACTGTTAGCTAGCTATTAGCTATTACTGCTAGCTAGCTGTTAGCTATTACTGTTAGTTAGCTGTTGACTGTTGCTGTTAGCTATTACTGTTAGCTAGCTGTTAACTGTTGCTGTTGTCGTATTACATGTTGAAACGCAGTCACAATAAAGCTACGTATTGGAAATATGATTAATTAGCTGAAGTGTAAATGCAGGTCAGCCAGGCAACATAGAACCCTTTTAATAGAGGTATCAGAGGTTCCTCCAGGAACCAGAGAGACTCCTCGATGCTCTCCTGATTCCAGCAGAGGAACTCTTGACTCCGTCTCTCTCTCACTGTGGAAGTCTGATCGTCTGAGCTGAACCAGAATGACGTTTGATAAATGAACTAGTTTGTGTGTTTACCAGAGAAAGGCTTTAATGTTTCCTCCTGTCAGTCTTCAGGTTACAAACATTCATTCTCAGACTCACGGCGCCACTGCATTAGTTTTATTTCACAGTTGAATTCATCTTCTCTGGATACAGATCAGGGTTTGTGTCTGGTCCAGCCTGATCCCAGCAAACACACACGTTTCATATCGACACACACCACGTTACAGATCATCGTTAGCATTAAAACATGTCTACAGCGGTTCTCCTCACTTCCACCTCAAGCAGGACTAGTTTTCCTCAAAGCATCTCAAAGAGAAGAACTCAGATGATTCAGGTTTTAGTCTTTGCTACATTTTGCAGCTTTGAGAAGGTTTTAGACTAAAATCAAAGGAGTGACATTTATTAGTAGGGGTGAGTCAGGACCTTCAGGATCTTCATCACTATGGACAGACTGGGACCTCACTGGGAGACAGGAACTCTGTCCTCGGTGGTCCCAGTCTGTCATGAGCTCTAGTTGGAGGTTACTAATGGTCACTGAGTGTTGTCATGGCGCCCTCTGCTGGTCAAAGCCACACTTCTAACCAGTGTTCTGACCCGATAGCAGGATTCTCAGTGACCGAATGAAACTACAAAATGTACCTCAAGCTTGTATTAGCTCAGAAAATGGTGTCAGATTGGGACTCTGAATATTAAATGACTGATCGGATCAGAACATCAGGTTTCACACGGTGAAGCTCGTTAGCTGCCAGATGTGAGGCGGAGGGCTTCAGCTGATGAATCCTGACTTTAACATGAGTTCTTTAGCTTTTGGAATGTTGAGCAACCTCAGAGATTCATTTCAGGAAAACCGGCCCAGTTTGGTTCAAGTCCTACTTTGTCTACTGCACATAATAAAAATCAGTTCCTGTCTACAATGAGGCATGATGGGAAATGACCACACACACTCTGCATTAGATAAAAACACTCACACAGTGACCACAGCCACCCGGGTCCAACAGAACCAGCTGATCCTGGTCTCTGAGCTCAGTCCAACTTTAGCACAAACTCACCAACATGTTCAGCAGAACCAGAACCACAGTTTGAACTGTGACTCTTCAGTTTGCAGCCAGACTTCTGTCACTTGGGTCGACTTCCTTTAGGAAGCAAAACTCAGACGAAGCGGCAAAAACACACAGAACCAGCAGCACGGTCCACACTGAGTTACTGGTATTCACCCGACCAAAGAGGTTCACTGGGTTTCCAGCAGCTCGACTCGCTCTGTGCCGCCTGCTGCTCTGAGCATTCCTGAATGCACCGACTTTATCAACCAGCACAACGAAACGATGCTCGACAAACTATACTAGAACTAAAACATGAATCTTGAAGGATTTGGACAAATGGTAGAAACACTTGCATGAAGGGTTAAAACATGCAGAGCCGCCATCATGGACCTCAGACTAACAGATGCTGTAACGCAAACTGGGAGGACTGGAGCTGCTGGTGGGAGCTGCTGGTCGGACCCGGGAGGCTGCAGCACTGACAGCATCAACACAAGGCTCCTCTTGGTTTGGTATAAAGCAAAGAGAAAAGAATTAAGACCACTGGGTTCATAGCAGGCATAGAAGGTCAGAGGCCGAGCCGCTGCCGGAGGGTTTGGCTGCTGCTGAAGGGCTAGCATGTTAGCAACATGCTAAATGCATCATTATATGCTACTGATGCCAATACTGTCACAATCTGTCGTGTTGAGACACTCAAGGCTGCAGGAAGGTTTATTTCTAATGTCCTCTGCGAGTGTCAGTTTATTTTGACCAACAAACGTCTGTCATTGGTTCTGCTGTCGTTGAGCCGTGGCACATGTTCCTGTTTCCTGTCAGCCATCTTGGTCCGTAGAGCACATGTCAGGATAGTGTTCGCGTTAGTCAGTCTCACAGACGTGCTCGTTCTAACCATGATGGAAGCTTTGCAGTCTGGTGACGTAAATGTCGACAGTTGTGATTATTTGTGTCCTGACGTGGTTCAGTCCGACGGCTAACGCCAGGATCGGCGCTCATCACAACAGTTTTTAACTGATAGATATTTGTTACTGTCCGCTGTCACACAGGCGTCGTTTTTTAAACCAAAGGCTGCAGAGAAAGTACTTCTGTGGACCAGCTGGAGGTCCTTCAACCTCACAGGAGACTTGTCTCGGTGCCTCCAGACTATCCAAATGCTCACAACGATTTCAGTTTGCCAGCGTAGAACCGCTCAGCTCCTCTGGATGCTACAGTTTCAAAGAGCCACCTGGTGGTGCAACCAGGTACTGCAGCTAATCTACAATACTTGCAGTGTGTTATCGAAGAAACTGTGTTAGATACTGAATCGGATCGGATTGAGGCCAAAAGAACTTGATCAGGACATTCCTAGTTATAATTTGAGAACACAGCTAAGTCCGTTTTTTTTGTTTGTTTGTTTGTTTTCATGGCTTCGTGACAGAATGTGTTCAGTCCCTCAAAACGCTCTGAGAGCTTTGAGTTTCCCGTCACGAACCTGGAATCAGCTGATTGTCTGAGACTGTTTAGCATTTTATCAACTGTATCTTGTGACATCTTTGGGATTTATATCTGACAGACAGGAAACGGATCAGCAGCTCTTCTGATCGGAGGTTTGTTGGTCCGGTTCAGCCAAACCCTGAACCAGCGGCTGCAGCCGAAGGTCAAGGCCATGGACGGGTAAGTTCAAGGGTCGGTAAGGTCATAACACTGCATCAATCCAGGTGACGACTGACACTTCTGTTCAAGTTTTACAGAAACGAACACACTTCCCTCGATGCAGACGCACTAGATGCACACATGAACCTCATACTTGCACATTAAATCCTGACAGCCGCCCAAACACACGGTCACGCTCAGCTTCCCTTCACGCTCACCACGAACAACCAGGACAACAGACGTGATGTGGATGGAGCGTATGATTGGTGGACGTCACAGACATGTGACCTGGTATGGAAAGAGCCCGTCCGGCTCTCTGCTGCTACCAGAAGCTCGACTCCACGGTCAGAACTCTTCCATTCCAGTCCGCCAACACCCTGCAGAAACCTTGACTCTCATCTTTTCTTGAACAAGAAGCTAACTGTTGAAAAGATCTTTTAAAATGTCAGAATGTTTTCATATCGATGTGGAAACTTGTTTAGTTGAGAACGTGGCTCTTTGGGTGGAGCAGGTTCTGGTGCTGACGGCACATGTCTGTGATGAGACGGTTTCTTTTCTTTGAAACTTTATTTTCCAAACTGCTACGTTTCCTACTTCACAACAGACTCACAGACAGACACCAACACACACGTATTTACAGTATTTACAGCACAGTTCATCCTCAGTGAGCTGCTGCAGACTGAGCAGAGGCAGGAGCTCCGGTCTGGACCACAACTGCTTCGGCTCAGTCCGGCTGCAGGTAGAACCCTGGACAGGTGAGGAGACAGTTTGTGGCGTGAGGTTCGAGTCTCACAGCTAGTTTGAGATTCAGCGATGAAGCCTGACGGAGGGTCGGACGAGTCGGACGAGTCGGCCAGAATCAGAGCTCTGAGTTTCAGACCAGGTCCTGATGTGGAAAATCTTCTGAACAATTAAAGGCGAGAATCTGGTACAAACTGGACCCGAATGACAGGAACTGGATTTACATTAAAACTGAATGTGATCATAAAAGCACACGGAGAGGAACAAACAGAAGGTCAGTACCGGCAGCACAGACTGGATCAGAACCCTTTATATGTGAATCTGAGTTGCTCTAATGGAATGAAAAGAATAATTTTAATTAACAGCAACTGAACTTCCATAAAAACTAATTAGTGATATGAAGTTATCCAGAGTTGGATTTTCAGTTTTCCACATCATGTCACAGCAGCTAAACTCAGTCTGCAGTCCGTTAATATTACAAATTCAAATTATGATTCAGGTTTGAATATTATTTAACTTAAATCTCTGATTTCTTCCATATTCAGTTTTCAAAACGTAAATTCTGTCTCGTAGTTCAGTTTCAGTTTTAAAGAAAGTCCAGTCCAAATGTAAAGGATTTAAATTCAGGTTTCTGCCGACGCCAACGTTCCGTTTAACACGTAATACATGAGCTTCTCAAACTGTTCCTCCTTCATGTCCAGAACAAAAATACGTTTTAGAAAAACTCCAACACGATGAGCCTTTTGTCTCGACACAGGAAAGAAGAAGTTCTGGGAAGAAGAGGCTGAGATCCAGGAATTAATCAGCAGCGTAAACAGGCACAGAACCGGATGTTCTCCTCAGCCGGTGTTCAGTAGAATGATGAGGAACGTCCTTCGGGCCAGCAGAAGGTGGACTGGAGGTGAAAGGCAGAAGAAGGTTTCCCAGAACTAATGGAAGACATCCTGGAGGCCTCGGCAGAGACGATCCGAACCGGAGGACAGTTTGCAGGTGAGGCTCCTGCTTGATTCTAGAAAGCAGTTTGAGGCCTTTTTACAGCTGTGCAGTGTTTTCAGAGGTAAAGGCCATTTTCAGAAACAACAGCCCGGTTCTGTGGTTCTGGGTGATGAAACAGGACAAGTCCAGCAGCACCTTCATCCCAGAGTCCTTCAAGTAACCAGGACGTGATGTCATCAGTGTCTCGCCAAATCAGAATGGAGCTCAGTAGCAGCAGAAACAGGCTTTGTGAACGTTTTCAGTAGATTTAAAAGGTCCAGAACCGAGACGGAGACGTTTCCAGGAGATAACTGGAAATTATACCGGAAACCTGATCTGGTCCAGTGGATCAAACAGAGACATGAGGACACCTGTTCAGGTTCCAGGAAGTAGAACGGTTCACCTTCAAAGTCCAAGGAGAGGGAACCAAAACAGCTCCAGTGTAAAACAAAGGGGAAGTGTTCTAGACTGGGTTCTAGGGAACTTGTATTGGTTGGAGATGTTCTGGATCAGAGGAGCAGGACTAGTTTGGTCTGCAGAACATACAGCGATACGCATTCTAGGCTAGACTCTCAGGAACTTATTTGGTTTCCAGGACATACCAGGTTCTATTCTGGACCAGATTTAAGAGAACTTGTTCAGTCTCCAGCTAATGAAGGAGGGTGTGTTCTGGACCAAACTTGACCGAACCTGTTTGGTTTCCAGTCAGTGAAAAGACGGAGGTTTTCCAGAGCAGCAGCAAATGGAAGTACCCATGTTCTAGACTAGTGCCAAGGGAACTTGTTTGGTTTCCACTGACTGAAGCGTGACTGGTTCTGGACAAGATCTGAGGGAACTTGTTTGGTTTCCAGTGGTTAAAGTGTGACTGGTTCCAGTTTGTTTCTTGTTTAGATTCATGTAGAAGAAACAGGAACAAGTTCTGGGGAGATTCTAGATCTCAGGTGGTAGAATTAGTTCTGTATGTAGAAGATAAAATGGGTTGCGTCCAGAGCAGTGCTGAGGGAGTCCATTTGGTTTCATGTAGATGTGTTCAGTGAGGATTTTAACCGGTTCGGTGTCCATCAGCTTGAACTGGATGTGTTTCAGATCAAAAAGGAGGGAACTGGTTTGGTTCTCCAGAAGAAGGAACAGGACTCTTTGATACGTATTTGGTTTGGTTTCAGACACATTTTCTAGACTACATGATCACACCAGATATGTTCTCTCAGTTTCCAGAAGGTGGAACGGAACAAGAACAAGGAGAAGTGACTTGTTTAGTTTCCAGTAGATACATCAGGACATTCAAGATCAGACTGAATGGAGCTTGTTTGGTTTGCAGGAGATGAGACGAGGTTCTGTCCTAGACTGGATCATGATGGACTTGTTGGCTTCCAGGTGACAAATGAATTTGGTTTCCAAAAGGACGTGTTCTGGGCAGGAGTCCATATGACAGGTTCTAGACTGGATTAGAGGGAACCCGTCTGGCTTTCAGTCCAGACCAGACATTGGTGAAACTTTCTAGGTTATGAAGAGACCAAAAGAGGGGATGTTAGGTTCTGTTTCCAGCTGATGGAAGGGGATGTGCTCTAGACCAGGGGTGAAGGAACTTGTTTGGTTTCCAGTAAGAAGAACAGCACATTCAAGATCAGACTGGAGCAAACTTGTTTGGTTTCCAGCAGATGGAAACAGGTTCTGTCCTGGATCATGTTGGACTTGTTGGCTTCCAGGAGTCAAAACCAAGCTGGTTTCCAAAAGGACATGTTCTACACAGGAGTCCATAGAACTGAATCTAGACCTGGTTCCCAGTCCAGACCAAAGATGGAGGAAACTTTGTGGGTTTCCAGTTGACCAGGTGAGGACTGTTGGGCTGATGGAGGAGGATGTGCTCTAGACCAGAGGAGAAGGAACTTGTTTGGTTTCCAGTATGGGGGATTCCTGCTCTGGTTCCAGTGCGTCTGCGCTGGTCTGGTCCTCGGTGCTGCTCACAGTGTTTGAGTCCGCAGGAGCCTCATCCTGAGTAAACACACAAGAGGTTTAGTGTGAAAGTACAAACATCTCTCCATTATCAGAGCAGTCTGTGTGGCATCGCTGGTTCTTACCGTCACCCACGGGTGCGACAAAACCTCCTCAGCAGTGAATCGAGCGTCTACGTTCACCTGCAGCATCTGACTAATGAGCATCTGCAGAACAGGTCATGTGACCGTTATTATCATGTTGCAATGAAAATGGGCCACAGTGAGTGGAAACCAAGCAGGTTTCAGGCTGAGGCGGTTCTCTGTACCTTGGCTGGCAGGCTGATGGTGTCCCAGTCTGGAGACGGAAACTCCAGCTTCCCTCTGAGGATCTGATCAAACAGCTCCTCCTGGACGTTGTTCTCACTGATGGGAGTCAAACAGATGTTAGTTCTCTGTATTTGTAGTAATCTTTGGTACAAAAGGGATAAATCCAGTCAGCTGAGTGACGGGTCGATTACTGACGGACCTTCTGAACGGAGGAAAGCCACACAGCAGGATGTATGTGATGACTCCAGCCGCCCAGATGTCCACCTTCAGACCGTAACTGTAAACCACACAGCAGGTTAGTGTGACAGGTGACCAGAGATCAACTCGTCTGTGCACCACAAGCACCTTTAAGTGACCTGAAACCTGGAAGTAAGCGACATGTTGAGTTGCTGTTTGATTAACATGGAGAAGGTCTGAGACGGCTTCATCAACACCTGGAACATGTCAGACTCTATCCCCTCCTCTGATTGGTCGGTCAGATTCTAACCCCTCCTCTGATTGGTCGGTCAGATTCTAACCCCTCCTATGATCGGTCGGTCAGGCTCTCACCCCTCCTCTGATCGGTCGGTCAGACTCTCACCCGGTCTCAGCGATGATCTCCGGGGCCACGTATGTTGGAGTTCCACACACTGTGTACAGAGGACCTTCTACCACCGTCGCCAAACCAAAGTCCCCCAACTTCAGAGACTTGGTGCCGTCTGGATACTCACACACCTGCAGGACAACACAACACAGTAAGTAACACAACAACACAACAAACTTTCTACTGCACACAGATACAGAAACTGCTGATCAGCATCATTAACTGCATGAACTGTGTCTGTTGTGTGTCTGTTGTGTTACTGCGTTGTGTGTCTGTTGTCGTCTGTTGTTGTGTGTCTGTTGTGTTACTGCATTGTGTTACTGCGTTGTGTGTCTGTTGTGTGTCTGTTGTTGTGTATTGTACCAGCAGGTTCTCTGGCTTGATGTCCCGGTGCACGATGTTCATGCGGTGCAGGTACTTGATGGCGCCGGCCAGGTTGGACACCATGGCGCTGGCGTCTCTCTCGCTGTACTTGGTGGAGGAGGTGATGGCGTCGAAGAGGTCGCCGCCCTGCAGGAGGAACAAGGTAGCACAGTTACTGCTGCTCTCCTTTACAGCAACACAAGGAGAACACAGTGAGAACATAATGAGAACACAGTGAGAACA
>NW_007578304.1:351003-351716 GCF_000690725.1 Stegastes partitus
AGAACATGATGAGAACATAATGAGAACACAGTGAAAACACAAAAACACGTCACTTTCTGATATGAAATGTCTGAATAAACTGAACCAATGTGCCACTTGTTGGAGAAGAAGATGAAAACTTCAATTCAGTTAGTTTCAAACATGAAAAGAGAAACAGCTGATCCTGATTAAAGCTGCTGATCCTGATTAAAGCTGCTGATCCTGATTTAATTGATCTTTGAAGCTCTGAAGAAGAAGAAGCAGAAGCAGCACCTTGACCAGCTCCATGACCAGGAAGAGCTGCGTGGGCGTCTCGTCCACCTCGATCAGCTGGATGATGCTGGGATGTCGGACCCTCCTGAGCACGGCCACCTCGTTCTCGATCAGGTGTTCCTGTCACACATAAACCAGGATGTGACCGTTACAGTCCACCTCCACCTGTTCCATGGTTAGTGTTTCTATAGTCCAGGTGTTGTTACCTTCCCACAGCAGCGAGCCTTATCGATGATCTTCAGAGCGAACTCCTGACCCGTCGACCTGTCGGCCAGGACAGAGACCAGTTAGAGGACGTTCAGCTGCGTCTGAACTGTGTGCTGTGGTCTTATTCAGCCGCAGCTGGATTTAAAACGTAAAACAAGGATGAGAGCAGTAGGTGGCGCCACCTGGTGGACAAACACAAGACCAACACGGAGCTTCTGCTTCAATGCAGTTTCATTCATTCATTCATTTCCTTG
>NW_007578304.1:353112-353872 GCF_000690725.1 Stegastes partitus
CGGCGTGATGATCGTACCTCTCCACGCACTCCTTGACCACAGCGAAGTTTCCGTCTCCGATCACTTTTCCAACTTTGTACTTGTCGTTGATGATGGAGGAGGAAACGGACCGGTTTCCGTTCACTGTGAGCAGAAGACCAGGTGTTGGTCGGGTTCCTCACAGTCACACTTTCAGCTGATCAACAGTTAAACATGAAAACATCGAACCTTCGACGTCGTCGTCCGGCTGCTCGGCGTCTCCGTTAACGTCCGTGGACGAAGCTCGACGAGGAGAAATCTGCAGGAACAATCATGTAACGAGAGTCAGACTGACGTGGACAGGATGAGACAACAACTAGTAAAGTTCTGGTTGTTGGTTTACACGTTAACTCAACAAACAGTAAATAATGTTCTTGCAAACAGTCGCTAGTTTTCTTAAGTTTGACCATAAATGACTTTTCATTTTTTACTGTTATCCTAAAGAACCAGAACCAGAACCCGTCATGCTTCTGACCTTGAGGCTCCGCCGTGACCCGGGGCTGCTGGGAGTTGGACTGGACCTGGACGACTTCCCCCCCGACTGGGATCCTGACGCCTCATTGGCTGCACACAGGAGAGAAGAGCGTTCTGATTGGTCCAACAGCTACTGCTGCTGAGGTACGTCTGGTTCTGTCCAGTCTGTCCTCGTGGTTCTACCCTCAGTTTGATGACGTCTCTGAGTCTAGAGGTCATTGACCTTCTACAGAAGTCTGTCACGCTGCCGCTGCTGGCCGAAGCCACA
>NW_007578304.1:354298-355770 GCF_000690725.1 Stegastes partitus
TGTAGTTCTGGACAGGACCGTGTAGTTCTGGACACTGATTGTGTCGTCTTGAGCACAGATTAGTAATCTCAGCCGGTACTTAGTGTTCTGGGCTCCATCTGGATGACCCGGGACCGGATTGTTTCAGGTCACTTTGCAGACGCTGGAATCGTTTTGGACTTGGTGTAAATCTGAACAAACATCTGGACTTTGTCATTCTTTAAATCATTTGGGCCGTTCTAAATGATTCTGACAGTCTGTCCATGTCTCCAGAGGAACCACCAGGTTCTGATCCGATCTAACACTACATCTAGACAATGTTCTACAGGGTTTCACCTACAGAACATGAAGACCAGACTGGATTGTATCAGAACTTTAATGCACTAGAACATGGTACCAGATGGGGACTACATGGGTCAGAAGCTGGATCAGAACATCTCCAGCTGGTCTCCTGCTACCAGCTGACTCAGCTGCTTTCAGAACATGACCCGATGAGGCCTGGCTCGTGTCCAGTGGAGCTCAGAGACCCTGAAGGTTTGACTCCAGCACTGATCTGAGCGGATCAGAGTTCAATGGACCTGGAGACGAACCAGAACCATCGGCTCCGACAGCTGGAGGTCAGCAGGAGCTTCAGCAGCTGACTGAAGCCTGGACGTGTTCACGGGAAGAACTCACCTGGACCCGGTGACTTGGTCCTGGTCGGGCCTCTGGGGGGGGTTCTGCAGGTCAGTCCGGCGCCGCTCGGAGTTTTGGGAGTTTTGTGAGGAGCAGCTGAGCGAGTGGCCTTCACTCTGCACTCTGCACACAAACAGCAGGTCCATGGTCGGTGAGCTCAGCAGGAACCACAGAATCAGGCATCAGTCCGGTACCGGTATCAGTCTGACAGCAGGTTCTACCTCTAACGTTCCTGTGTGTGTGTGTGTGTGTGTGTGTGTGTGTGTGTGTTACCGTTGACGAAGGCTTGTGTTTTGCTGCTGTGAGTCAGAACAAAGTCGTCCTGAGCGTATCGGAACTTCTCTGGACCACAAGCCATGAACACATCGTCGTCCCCAAAGAAGTCCTGCAGACAGGTCAGCTACACACACACACACACACACACACACACACACACACACACCTGATCAATCGGACCTGCAAACACTGAACAGAATCTGAATCATTCACCTACAGATTGAATCAGAATCAGCAGAATTCTTCTCCACAAACATCCACTGAATCCTTCACATGGTTCCCGTCTCATGTTCCTTCACTGGTTCATGTTCCAGGATAAAGTCCTGCAGCTCTGTGGAACCAGAACCACATGAAGAAAGAGAGGGAACTCAGAGGTGTCTTCTGTCAGCAGGACTCAGAACCAGATCCGGTTATTTGACAGTTTTTCAGCTGCTACAGACTCTGAGGAAGGTTTGGTGGTTTTGTCTCTTTTTTTGTCGTTTTGCGGTCACTTTGTGTTCCTCTGGAAGATGTTCCACCATCAGTAGAAAGATGTTCCACCA
>NW_007578304.1:356865-359812 GCF_000690725.1 Stegastes partitus
GGGGGGGGGTAAGGGGGATTGTTATTGGATAGCCGGTTGCCACGGTAACCACGCTGCAGTGTCACAGTGTTAGATGAAGGTTTCTGTCCTGCTGCACAAACTGAAAGGACCAAACACAACACACACACACACACACACACACACACACACACACACACACACGGTCCTTGCTGCGTTCAGACTGAACCCAGTGGGCCCGTCAGGTGCAGAGCAACTAAAACCTTCATTAAACTGCTTTAAATCCAGTCGGACCCGTTGATGAGGCCACATGTAGACAACAACAATAAACATCAGTAACTCATCAATAGTCTGACTCCACTGGTTCTGGTCAGACTTCAGGGTCTGAGGATCCGTCTCCACTGGTTCTGATCAGACTTCAGTACCAGTGAACTGATGACTGACTCAGCTGTGAGCAACGTTCACGGTTCGTTCTCTTGTTTCTGGGTTCCATGGTTCTGACTGAGTCCTGCTGACAGAAGACGTCTCTGAGTTCTGTCTCCTCCTTCATGTGGTTCTGGTTCCACAGAGCTGCAGGACTTGATGTCGAAACATGAACCAGTGAAGTGTTTAACTGTAAACTAAATGTTATCATTCATCCTACATCCACCCAACCGGTGGAGGCAGATGGCCGTCCCTCCCTGAGCCTGGTTCTGTCCGAGGTTTTTTTCCCCTGCGGGGGTTTTCGGTTCCGTCCCACCAGCAGACTGCTGAAGCTTATAGGGAATCCAGATGTTTGGATTGTTGGGTGTTTCTGTCTTTGTGAAGCGCTATGAGATGACTGTTGTTGTAAATATGCGCTTTACAAATAAAATGGAATTGAATTGAAGGACCAGGAGACAGAAGACATCAGAACCTGAAGCTGAACAGGTCCAAATGACCCACAGTCACTGAGAATGTGTCCAAGTACTGAACACCTGAAACCAGAACTAAACAAGCCCACATCCCTCCAGACTAGATCAGTATAACATCATGACGTATCTGTACATAGACATCAGCCAGGTTCTGGTTCTACTGGACCTCGAGCTGTTTCAGGTAAACTCTGTCTGGACTCACCTGTTTGCCGTCCAGCGTGTAGAGCCTCTTCACGGCTCCAGAGTCCAGCTTTATGGCCTCGGTGATGTCGGCCAGAACTTGTTCGAAGGAGTGGGCCGTCTTCTTGTTCAGCAGGATCCGGACCGCCTTCCGAGGCTTCACCCCGCTGCGGATCACCGTCACCAGCTTGGGTTTGATGAAGTCTTTGCTCTCTCGGCCCTCTCGAGCCTCGGCTCGGTCTTTGGAGGCGGCGGCGCTGGTTGACACGCCCGCCGACACCGTGGAGGTCCGGGTGGGTCCGGTGGTGCCGGTGCTGCTGCTGGCGCCGGGCTTCCAGCTGGGGATGCTGATCTTGGTGTAGTCGACCTTCCGGTACGGTTCACTGGAGGCACAGACGTAGCACTCACCTGGATCCAACAGAACACAGAACACTGCAGCTTAACGGTGAGGGTCTCAGAACAGAACCACAGAATCACTCAGTGGCTCCAGACAGGAAGTCTCTCTGCATATATCAATCTATTAATATCCAGTTTATGATTTAGAAACCATTTCAGGTGAACAGACGTTTCAGCAGAAGGTTCTGATGGTTCTGATGGAAGAACAAAACCCAGCCGATCAGAGAGATGCTGAGCGTTAGAGCCTCTGATCAGCTGATGTTTTATGGGTTTAAAGGAACAAACATGACAACAGGATGTTCTGTGATGTGTGTGTGGTTCGTGTTCTGAGCCTCCTCTACAGCACCGGCACCACTGGACCCACCCGGACCTGAATCAGTGTTTACATGATGAATCCCACAAAGTCTCTCCTCAGGTTTCAGCCAATCAGAGCAGCCTGCAGTCATCGTCCTGTTTTACCTTATATGGTTAAAAATGGCCGACTTCCACCTACTGTGTGTCTGGCTGTCCTACAAACACCTTCCTGGTGCTGATAGAGCTCCTGGTGCTGTCAGAACCTCCCTCCCTTGTCCCTACAGCCGGGCAGGTTTACTCAAACGACACCAGAACACCGTCTGTCAGTCACCTCCACAGACTGACAGAACCATCCGGACGGACTGCTGCAGCTTCATTTCTCAGATACGTTCACAGCTACACATGAACTCTCTCCGCAAAACCTCCAGAACCGGCTGCAGAATCAGCACAAAAAGTGCAAACCGACAGCCAGTACTGTTCTGATCAGAGGTTGTGAGAACACGTGCAGCTGCTCTGCTGCCGGTCCGTTCAGGGAAAGGACCAGAAAACACCAGAACACTTTGAATCGCCATAAAAAGAGGCCAGACTCACACAGAGGTGGTTCTGCTTCCTAAATCCTCAACGTGTTCTCATCACAGCAGCAGACAATAACCCGGCTGCAGGTTTAATCTGCTGCAGCTGTTTGGCGGTTTATGAGTCACTGGTTCTGCTAATCTGCAGGTGGAGTCGCTCAGCGTGGACTTCCTGCTGATGAGCTGCTCGTCAGATCGATCAGGGAGAAGACAGACGTGATGGACGGGCTCCACGCCGGGCTTCAGTCCGTCGGCTCTCAGTGGCTCCGAGTGAAGCGCCGTCGTTCACAGCGTCTCTGCGCCATCAGCTTCCTGCTCGTTAACGGCCATTAAACCGGCCGCTGATCGATACCGAGCATAAGTGGTGCTGATCCTCACAGCAGCACACGGGCAGGAAGCACCGGGCACCGACCAGAACCTCACCTCAGGCCTGGAGACCACAACGGTTCTGTCAGCTAGCACACTTATACATGTGGTTGTTGGAACCTTCAGGGCTCTGAGCTCCAGCTTAGTTCCTGTTTAGTTCCTGTTTAGTTCCTGTTTAGTTGTAGTTTAGTTACTGTTCTGTTCCTGTTTAGTTGTAGTTTAGTTACTGTTTGGTTCCTGTTTAGTTGTAGTTTAGTTACTGTTTGGTTCCTGTTTAGTTGTAGTTTA
>NW_007578304.1:360982-364030 GCF_000690725.1 Stegastes partitus
TCTCAGTCAGATGTTTCTCCTCCTCTGTTCAGGTCTTCTGCATGTGGAGCCATGATGCAGACATAGACACAGCTGAGGTTCTGGTTTGGGTCTTGAGTTTTCAGTATAGTTTTTATGAAGGACGAGTTTTTGGCTGTTCATCAGAGGAACAACTCGTCTGTTCTATCTGGATTAAATTCACTTATTCAGCTGCTGACCAGTGATGCCGTTGACATTTATTTCACACTGTGCTGATATTGTGCAGACGAATGTTCCCAGCTGTTGTGTCCTGGACCGAACAGCAGTCCTTTAAAGAAGACCAGTACCGGCCCAGCTCTGGTCCAGACGATGACACGGTCCTGCTAACCACAGTGTGCACCAGCAACACGCATAAATATTACTCATTAGATAAAAGACTGTTGCAGGCATGTTTAGCACAGTATAGATGAACACATCTACGTTTAACTGGACTGTTTAGACTTTGGTTGAACAATCACGTCTGTAGAAGCACAACATTAACTTTAGACACCTAGCTTAGCTTAGCTTAGCTTAGCACGAGGACAGGACTCAGACAGTGGTGTAAAACCAGATCTGCTTCCACAGAGCAGCGTTACGGAGAATGGTCTGACCGCACGTCCCTCTGCTACAGGGGACAGAGTGGTTATGGGCGGAGCTAAGCCCAGGATGCAGCGATGGTTGCCCGGCAACATGGTGACAGTGGAATTGTTCTGGTGGAACATTAGCCTGAAGAACCATCATTACACCATCAGGTAACCAACAGTAGCTGCACCAAGGACCGGATACAGTTGTGTTAGGCACAACAGTACCAGTCAGACTGGCAGCAGCTAGCCTAGCAGCTAGCCTAGCAGCTAGCCTAGCAGCTAGCAGCGGGTCCTACCTTCCACCAGCTCGTCCATGCTGCTGATCCTCCTGCTGCCGTCGATGCTGTAGATGGTTCTGACGCCTTGCGGCAGATGCAGGTTGTCGGCCAGCGATCGGGTCAGCTCCATCAGCAGGGCGTCGTACGAACGGAACCGGTCGCTGGAGACGGCGTACACCAGGCCTTTAAAGTACCGGTCCCCGTTGCGATAGAACCGGACCTTTTTGGCCCGTTTCTCTGAGGTGAGAGCCTGCAGGGTACGGGTCCGGTAGTAGCTGCAGTTGGCGCTGTGAGCCGGACTCGGAACCAGGCTGCTGCCCCTAGAGCTCGGACCCGACCCGCCGCCAGCGCTGCCGGTGGAGTCATCTCTCTTGGGCCGGGCCGAGCGGCCCCGGCGGACCTTGTCGCGTTCGTCGAAATGCTCCAACTCGAGGGTCTTACTGAGAGACATGATGGCTGCTAGAGGTGGACCGAGACGCTGCTACAGAACTTTCATTCTGCAGCCGCAGCAAACCGGGTTTTTATCCTGGTACAGAGGTCCAGTTGGTTCTGTTCAAGCCCTAAAACGTCTGGTTCGGAGATTCCCTCATAAACCGATGGGACGTTTTAGTCTTAAAGGGCAGCAGACTTTTTACAGTCCAACAGAACCAGGACCGGTGGATCCAGGACCCACCTCTACATCAGGGCAGCTTGTCGATCCACAAACAGAACCTCAGTGATGGTGTCCACGGTGCAGAACTGAACCTGAGATCCAGCTGAGGTTCTGGTCCGGGTTTCAGCCTCTCGGATTATCTGGTTCTGTCCCGGCAGCAACCTTCAGCACCCTGACTGGACTGAAACTGGGCCAGAATCACTAATCCTGCTGGTTCGGTCCTCAGCCTCCTCAGCATCCCTCCATCCCTGGAGCACATCACGTGGTCCGCTCAGGTCGTCTGCTGCAGGGTTTCTGCCGAACCGGTCGGTCCGGAGGCTTCCCCTGTGATGAAGAACAGAACTGGAGCGACGTGGTGCCGCTGCTCGTGCCCCGGTTCACCGAGAACAGGTTCTGCTGCAGAGCTGCTCGGTTCAACCGTCCGCCCAGACAGGCTCCGCTGCTCGGGGAGGCTCCTACCGGGATCCCGCCGAACCGGTCCGTGGCTCAGGAGCCGCTCTGTATGCTACGATCCGGAGGTTCCGGGCGGCCGAGCCGAGCCGAGCCGAGCCGCTCCGCTAACCGGGACAGAGGGAGGCGGCGGCGGCAGCTACACCGGCGGAGGACCGGGATGCACCGAGAGAAGCAGCATGGCCGCTGCTGCAGAGCCTCACCGGAGCGACTCCTCCTCCTGAACGTGCTGCTGCGTCCTCCTCCTCCTCCTCCTCCTCCTCCTCCTCCCTCTGCGGCTTTGTCTGCTCCGCTCCTCTATTGTCCGCCTCCTCCTCCCTCCCTCCTCCCTCCGCTCAGGCAGGACCTGAATGTTTAAACGTGTCACTGAAGTAAATCCTGTCTCCTGTGAACATGATGAAACCTGCTGATCAGTAATAAACCCACAGAAACGTTAACATCTGGCTACACGTCCATGTTCTCCTCAGTCGGGTTCTTCTGGTTCCGTCCACAGCTTCTGGTCCATCTCTGACTCCTCTGGACAGAACCGCTGCAGTTCAACTAAACNGTTCCTGTTTAGTTGTAGTTTAGTTACTGTTTGGTTCCTGTTTGGTTCCTGTGTAACTAACTCAGATGGTATCTAAAGTCAGACTAATCAGAAACACTTGGAGCCTGTTTGGTGGAGATGACGACATCTTCTGTCCTACTTTCATGCAGTCGTAGCTGCTGGACGGTTTAATTGATCGTTCCTATTCTGTATTGATTATGGAGCAGCTATTGTCTGCTGATGGACAGAACTGAATAATGCAGGATGGAGGTAAAACCCAGAGCGGACGTCTAGAAACAGCTGATCCGTCTGGTGTTCATCTGGTCTGCTGTTTAATAAGAAACTAAAATCTGATGGATGGAAACGGACGATCCGGTTCTGTGTAACATCACTTAATGTCACGTTGGTCTAATCTGTCGCCCCTCACAGTAATCAGATTACTTCTACAGTAGAGTACTGTCTCTGTATTAAATCAAGGCTCCACAGCAGGAACTCATTGAAACTCAGGGTTAAGCCCATACCATGATGCTGCCACCTCCGTGCTTCACTGTCAGGACCATG
>NW_007578304.1:367505-372855 GCF_000690725.1 Stegastes partitus
CTGAAAGAACGACGTGGTTCTGGTTCGACTGTTTAACAGTCAAACTGATTCACAGCACGTTTAGAATCAGCACCAGCTGGACTAAAGTGCTCTATCATTAAAACATGAGCTCATACAACTTTAATCAGGTAATGAAGGTGATGCGTTCAGGGACACCTCGTTAACGCGGCTGTTCTCTGAAGCTCCACGTGTCTCCTGCAGAGTTTCTTTGTGTTGCCGGATGAAGACGCTCGTCTGTGATGGAGGTGACAGCTGGACAGCAGGAGGACGGAGCGCCGCCTCCACCACCCGGCGAGGCAGACACACAACAACAGACACACAACACGGTGCTGCAGACACACACAGTCGGTATAGAACTACACAACGTGAACAGACACACACTGGTGTTGCAGTGAGTGCAGATAAAATAAAGGTGGGTTTAGTTCTCAGATGATCAAAGGTTGTTCCTGTCAGGACGGTTTGTCGTCACGTTGTGTTGCTGTAGGTCTGCTCAACACAACTACAGCGGACAAAGATTACACTCTGCACACTGATGCACAGCACCAGAGGACGGCCTCGACCCACAAAGAAGAGAAGAAAAATGAACACAAATGAATGCAAAGTTACTGTGAAGCCACAGAAATGACCAGAACCAAACAGAAACACAAAAAGATCCGCAGGAGGAGCACAACCATGCAAAAAGAGACACAACAACAACAAAGCGGGGTTCAGGACGGCTGCAGAGGAACTCAGTCGATGTAAAACGACAACAAAGGCTCTCAGATATGACGGGAAACGGATCAGAACCGACTACAAGAGTCCAAATGAACACAAACGAGCAAAACCAACACAAATGGAGACAAAACGAGATCAAAGAAACAGAAAATGTCCACAGAAGACCCAGACCGATAGAAGAAGGGATGCGAGCTGACCAGAACCGGGTGACATGACCACAAACACACACATTAGAACTGACTGAACACAGAGTGAACAGCAGCAGATGCAGACCTGCAGTAAACGGACACACCAGGTTCTGCTTCCTGAGCTGAGCTCTGAGGAGGAACCACGCTGATCAAAGGACTTGTTTTATTGAGTCGGAACAAAGAGACGTTTATCAAAAGTACATCTGACATCAAAATACACGTTTCAGACGTCTGGGTCTGTCCGACCCGTCCACAGTCTCTCCTGGGCTTCACTCCTGGAGGCGCAAGTTCTGGTTCTGTCATTGGAGTGTCTCATTGGCCGGCCGGCTGCGGGGGCGGGGCCTCGCCGTCATCCTCCCAGGACGGAGATGTGAAGCCGGCAGGGGCGGAGATGGAGTGGGGTGTGGGGGTGTGGCCTAAGCCCTGGTACCGCCCACTGGAGGAGGGGGACGAAGGCATGGAGGTGGTCGCTGCGGTGACGGGGTCCTGGGAGGAGGCAGTGAGGAGGCCGGTGTGTTCGGTGTGTTCGGGTCGAGCTGCGGCGCCAAAGTACATCTTGTTGGGCCGACCGAGGAAGGTCCGACCTGAAAAGGAGGTCAGAAGGTCATCTACAGCAGGACTCACAACAATTCAGAACCACAGCGGTTCACCTGAAATAACCGTAAACAGCAGCTGGTAGCTCCACCGGCCCAGTGTGGTGTTGGAGGACAGAGGTCCATCAGCTGTCTGAACTCTCAGAGCCTGAAGCTTCTGGTTCACTAGTTTGGGTTGTTGAGCCCAAACACGACTTAGAGTGGAACGAGCTGAACCACATCAACAGGAGATAAGAAGTTACAGAATGTTACTGGTATGGACGGAGTTACTCCTCTGAACCCCAAAACCTGCTGGTGGCCGTTTATTACTGGATCAATGAATAAATGCAGCATGGATCAGAACCAGAGAACAGAGGAGCCAGTTGGTGGAGATACATTCATCTGATGGAGGAACATCTTTCTACAGCTGATGGTGGAACATCTTTCTACATCTGATGGTGGAACATCTTTCTACGGCTGATGAGCAGAGCAGAGAGGAAAAGTCTGAAGAAATGGAGATAGTTCAACATCTGCAGGATGAGGAGACTACATGAGCTCCAGGGTTTAACATCTGAGAAACCTCTGAGTTCTCTCTCCTCCTTCATGTTCTGGTTCCATAGATCTGCAGGACTATGTTGCAGAGAAACATGAACCTCAGTGAAGCAACACCAGACAGAAGCTGCTGCTGGAGGTCAGAGTTAGCAGGCTGGATGTTCTCTAACTGCTCACGAATGATCTGACACTCACCAACATGGCGGACCTGCTCTGTGACATCAGCTCTGATGTCAGAGAAATCCCACATCGCCAGGAAACTGTCGAAACACGATCCCTCCTCTGCCTCCTGATTGGACGGAAACAAGAACTATATTAAAACACTGTGTGACAGATTATTGATTGATTGACTGACTGACTGACTGACTGACTGACTGACTGACTGACTGACTGACGGATGGATGGAGTGTGTTACCTGTACATAGGGCTTGTAGGTGAAGGTGTAGTGGTGGGCGATGGCAGCCAGGAACATCTCTATGCAGATGATGAAGTCCTGTTTTAATGAATCAAGAACCAATGTGAGGCGCTCACTGACCAAAACACCGAACAGCCACCACAAATTCAGGTAAAATTTAATTTGACATCCTGGTTCCTTAAATAAGTATGAAAAGATTTTTTTGTGTCCAAAAAGTGAATATTTACCCAAATCTGTACAAATGATTGTCTCTATAAAATATAAGGATGAAGTGAGGCCTTCAGCCTGCAGTCTGTCTACCAGCCAGCAGGGGGTGACTCTGGTTGATGAAGTCTGACTGTACAGACGTCTGTGAGGAAGTCAGTCTGATCACGTCTTTAGTTTCCTCAGTAAACATTTAATCTGAGTCTGAAGTCTCCTTCACTGCAGCATGATGCTCATTTATCCAACTGTTGACCCAGTTAGAGGACTAAACCGACCCACTCATTGGTTATCACCGGTTACCTGCAGGCCGGTGGCCACGGCCTCCACGCTGTCCCAGTCCCAGGTGTGTCTGTCCGAGATCACGCCCACCTTCACCAGGAACGCGATGAACACCGCCTGCCTGGGGACAAAACGAGCCGCTTAGACAAACCTCAGCGTTCAGAGCTTATTGAGGGTCTTTGGATTCTCCTCTGATCGTGTTCAGTTCTGGTTCTGTTTCATCCTCAGACTGTGAACAACACTGATGATGGGGATCTTGGAATCCAACATTTGGTCTTTAGACTGACACCTGGATGGATGTAGAACTGATCTGGTGTCAGGTTCTAGCAGAACCCAGATGTGTTCTTCCTCCTAAATGTCATGTGTCTATCTGCTGTACTGATGAAGTTCTGAGGCTCAGAAATGATGGAAAAAGTCCATTAAAGTGATCAATCTGGACCCTCCTCTGTGGACTTGAAGGACCTGGACCTCTGGAACATTCACAGTCTGAAGGTAGAACTCTGGTCAGTAGAAAAAGGTGCTGCAGAACCAGATGTTCTGGTTCCAGTCTTACCAGAATGAGACGAACACAACCAGTTTGACGCAGAGGAACTTTCCCACAGGCCTGATGGGAGTCAGCTCCTCCCTCAGAGCCCGGTACAGCAGAACCAGACAGTACATGGCAAACTGTGGACAGACAGGAAGTGAGAACAAACCGTTGTTGGTTAGTGACAGAATCTGATCAGGAACTGAGTGTTTGAGCTCCTAAATGTGTGGTCCGGGAGCGCTGAGGTCACTTCCTGTTGTGTGCGTACCAGCTGTGAGATGTTGTTGATGATAACCAGGTAGGACCAGGCGTTCCTGAAGCTGAAGTTAGCTTCATCGTAAACCCCGCACAGCTGGCAGATGCTGCAGACACACACACCGAACATCACGGGATGTTACCGTGGTTACAGCGGTAAACTCAGTGCTGTTACCATGGTTACAGTGGTGAACTTACAGTGCAATCACCGTGGTTACGGGCCTGACCACAGTGTACTGCAGGACTCCCAGCTTGCACCTGAACAGCAGAACCCTGACAGAGGCACAGAGACGGGTTCTGGTTATCACTGGTTATCATGAGTTACCACTGGCTATCACTAGTTATGACTGTTCATCACTAGTTACCACTGGTTATCACTGGTTATCATGAGTTATCACTAGTTATTATTAGTTATGACTGTTCATCACTAGTTACCACTGGTTATCACTGGTTATCACTATTTACTATTAGTTATGACTGTTCATCATTAGTTACCACTGTTCATTATTAGTTACCACTGGTTATCATGAGTTAACACTGGTTATCACTATTTACTATTAGTTACCACTGTTCATTATTAGTTACCACTGGTTATCATTAGTTAACACTGGTTATCACTGGCTATTGTTAGTTATCACTGGTCCTCATTGGTTATCACTGGTTACTGTTATTTATCATTAGCTCTTACTCGCCCATGGGCCAGGGGGGGCAGCAGCACAGTGGGGGCAGGTGGGGCTGCTGCTGTTGCACCTCCAGCATCAGCACCAGACTGGGGTACTGGTTGCTGAGGAAGTTGAGCAGGAACACCAGGAAGTTGTAGATGACGTAGGCCTCGTAGCACTCTCTGCACGTGTCCACGTAGATGGCCAGGCTGGGGTACCGCAGAGCCAGCCACTGAGCACAACCAGAACCAGAACCACACAGAACACATTCAGCTCACAAAACCCTGGGAACCCCATGGCCTCCAATCAAGTCCTGTTGCCGTGGCAACATAGTGGCAGCTCAGTGTTGGTGTGTAATAATGACTCACACTGTCCAGACTGTAGATGGGCACCATCCACAGGATCCTGGAGGAGACGGACACGGTCAAGTCGGGTTGGGTTCTGTTGTGTTGTGTGTGTTGTGTTGTCTTTGTGTTGTGTTGTGTGTGTGTTGTTTTTGTGTGTGTGTCGTGTTGCTGTCGTGTCATGTCGTGCTGTGTTCTGTTGTCGTGTCGTGTTGTGTTCTGTTGTCGTGTCGTGTTCTGTTGTGTTCTGTTGTCGTGTTCTGTTGTGTTCTGTTGTCGTGTCGTGTCGTGCTGTGTTCTGTTGTCGTGTTGTGTTGTGTTCTGTTGTCGTGTCGTGTTGTGTTGCAGCGGTGACCTGATGATGGGCTTCTGCAGCTCTGGCTGGGTGTAGTGGACCAGGTGCTGCAGGATCCCCCACAGGGAGACCGGGATGGTCAGGAACACAAACACACCGGCGATGAACCAGGCTTTACTGTGGGTCCCGACCTGCACAGAACACATGACAGGATGAGGTTCTGTTCTGTTCTGTTCTGTTCTGTTCTGGTCTGGTCTGGTCTGGTCTGGTCTGTTCTGTTCTGTTCTGTTCTGGTCTGGTCTGGTCTGGTCTGTTCTGTTCTGTTCTGTTCTGGTCTGGTCTGG
>NW_007578304.1:373625-376973 GCF_000690725.1 Stegastes partitus
TCTGTTCTGTTCTGGTCCGGTCCGTGTCTAAATGAGGAGGAACCTTGTCTTTCTGCAGCTCCCAGATGCAGAGCGGCAGCACGGCCACCAGCAGCAGAGCGTACAGAACCAGAACCAGCGGGCGGATCCACCTCCTCCACTCGGCACAGGAACACGGCATGACAGCTGCTTGGCCCAGAGCGCCACCTACAGGTTCATCCTGAGAGCCAGAGGACAGGTGAGGCTGCAGCTGGTAGAGATGCATCAACACATAGACATAGACGTGAAGCGGGTTTTATTCTGACCTGGACCAGACCGGACCGCGATGGGCTGAGTCGACGCCGCAAAGCTGTGACACGCTGCTGAATGTAAAACAGACACGAGAAAGACGCGTTTACAGGACGACTCAGTGACGCTTTAAATAAAGGAGTCAGAGTGAAAATAAGTGGACATGAAAGTGAACAGAACCGTCAGTTAAAAGGTTTCGAGTTCAATCTTTAAAATATGAGGTTTAAAACATTTTGAGACAGAAAATCTGGAATATGAAAAACTGAGGTAAATATATATATATATGGCAGAATTTAAAAAACAATTGTTTGGATTAAAAGTTGTGCATCAAAAAAAAATAAAAATAAAAATCCAACTTATTACAAACAATAAGAAACCGTAAAAACATGAAAAGTCTGAATTTTATAGATGAAAACATGAACATCAGTCATTAAATTAGTTCTGAATAGCAACACGTGAAGGTGTTTGTGGGTCACAGAACCATCTGCTGGTTCCATCAGAACATCTGGATCAGGCTGCAGCTAAACACTCGGTGTTTCTGGAATCAAGGAAACCGATCAACGTCCAGGAGCAGCAGCAGCTTCTCTCAGAGCGACTCTCGGCCTGTTTCCATCCTCCGACCTGCTGCTGTTACCAGGCAACACATCCTCCTCCTCCTCCTCCTCCACCGAACCGGACCGGACCGGACCGGACCGGCTCCTCGCTCCGTCCGATCCCGGCACAGGCCTCCGATCAGCGGACTGATCAATCGATCACTCACCGGGAGCGGGAGTCTGCAGCCGTCCGTCTGTTTGTCCTGCCGTTACCGTTACCGAGCTCCGACGTCACCAGGGTGACGCTTCGCCGCCGCGGTCACGTGGTGCGCAGAAAAGCGGCGCAGACACACGGATTACATGTCTCTTTAATTTAGGGATTTTTAAAAATGCTCAACTGAAGATCTGTCAGAATGTTTGAAATGCTCCTGATTACAATTCAGAGGCAAAAAAAAATCAAAGTTCTGGGTTTGAAGCTCAGAAACAGAAAAACGTGAAGTTCTGAGGGAACAGAGGAACACTGGAGGGTGAGAAGAAGTGCTGAGGAACCAGGAGTCCAGATTACGAAACAATAACAATCATAAAACCTTCTGGTTTAAGAGGCCGACTCAGAATAATGAGGTTTAAAATTAATAAAAGTCCAAATCATGAGCTGAGAGTCCAAACCAGAACCACTGAAGCTCCCAGTTATGAGCTGAAACTGGACTGTATGAGACTAACAGGAGCTGGTGGGGTGGA
Source organism: Stegastes partitus (assembly GCF_000690725.1). Taxonomy (NCBI): domain Eukaryota; kingdom Metazoa; phylum Chordata; class Actinopteri; family Pomacentridae; genus Stegastes; species Stegastes partitus. The sequence goes on from NW_007578304.1 coordinate 375,164, forward strand.
GACAAACCCGAACCCTCAGAACCCTCAGAACCCTCAGAACCGTCAGCGGCACCACGAGTTGAAGTGAAGCTTCTCAGTAACAGAACCGACGCAGACGCAGGAAAGCAGCAGAGTTTTATTAGAAATACACCTTCAATTAAATACAGTACATCAGCTGAAAGCCCGTCACACACATCTGGGTCGCAGTGGTGCCGCAGCAGCAGAACCTCAGGTTCTACGTCTGAGTCCACGAGTCGGCGCCAGTCCAGACGCTGCTGCAGACGCCTTCAATCTCATCTAACGTCACAATAAATAGAATAAATGAGCCGGTTCTGCCTGTCAGTGTGAATCCTGCTGATTGGACCAGAACTCAGCCGCAGGTTCCTGGTTCTGTTCTGTCTGGACAGATCGTTAGGAACCTCCAGATCCAGACGAGCTGAAGAGCAGCAGACCAGACTGAGCTGTGTTCTGGTTCTGTGTTCTGTGTTCTGGTTCTGGTGTTCTATGTTCTGGTTCTGGTGTTCTGTGTTCTGTGTCTTTGTTCATTTCAGGCGTGTTCTGACCCATGTTGGTTGTTTTCTGGGTTCCTGAGGTCGTGTTGTGTTTGTTTGTGTCTGTTTTCTGTCTCTTCTGTGACCTTTCAGTCGTTTTGCGGTTCGGGTCAGCGTATCGGCGGTTCTGTGTCCCGCTGCCATCTAGATTAACGATGTGTCCAGACAGAGCGGATCCCTGCAGGGTTCTGACCCAAACGGAGCGGCGTTCACACAGCAGACAGGAGGCTGTGGTCGTGTCTACGTAGTGGATCCAGCGTGAGGCGGTGCAGACTACTTGCTGGCGAGCTGGTGCCGCCTCAGTGCTGCAGGCTGGTCCCGTGGTGCAGAGGAAGCAGGCTGTTGGACTCAGAACCAGAATACCAGCAGCAGCACAGACACGACTGAGGAGAGACAGAGAGACAGCTGCAGTCAGTCACGATCACATCCTGGTACCGGTCCACATCAGAGCTGTGGAGGTTCTGTCTGCTCATATGGGAGTTAACCAGGTTAGTTAGTAGCGCGGCAGCTTGTTAGTCCCACTAGTTAACCCCTCACATCAGTCCTCATCGCACGGACTGGACAGAAGAGAAACGTTGTCTGGACTTGATCTGGTTCTGCTTCAGACCCGGACCTCATTCATTAGTCTGAATTATTTTAATTAGTTTCATCTGATGTGACCCGTGGGTTAGTTAAGGTTAAGGTTACGGTTAAGGTTAGTGTTAAAGTTTGCAGACGCTGGAGGAACGTTGTCGCTTATTTAAACTGGACTTAAAGTGAAACGTTGCTGCTGCCTGAAGTGTTTATTCGGGTCAGAACCTCTGGGTTCACACATCTGCTTCTACTCTGCAGAAAGTCAAACATTCTCTGTTTATACGTCCAAGTCTCACGACCTCGCTGTGACCTCGCTGTGACATCACTGTGACATCACAGCGAGGTCACAGCGACTCAGAGCCTCCCATAAACATGGTCTCTGGTTGGTCCAGCTGGTCCGGGTCACTCTGTCACAGTGGGTTGTGTAACGTTCCTTGTGGTCGTGTTCTGGTCTCATGGCGTCGCTCTGCGTCTCGTGCTGCAGCTCTCGGTTCTCACCCTGAAGCAGGTCTTGAACTTCTTGGAGACGAAGTAGAGGATGATGGGGTTGATGCAGGAGTTGATGGTGGCCATGTTGATGCTGAAGTAGTCGAGCACCAGCAGGAAACTGGACAGAAGACAAGAAGTTAGCACGAGTCAGGCGTCTTCATCTGATCACCAGAACCACCAGACACCAGCTGATGGTCTGGATCATTCACCAGAACCAC
>NW_007578304.1:378203-379681 GCF_000690725.1 Stegastes partitus
TGTTCTGAGTTCTGTCTGAGTTCTGTCTGGGTTCTGTCTGAGTTCTGTCTGAGTTCTGTTCTGAGTTCTGTTCTGAGCTCTGTTCTGAGTTCTGTCTGGGTTCTGTCTGGGTTCTGTTCTGCAGCGGCCAGTACAATGAGCTCAGCGAGAATAAACTGTAAAGTTACTAAAGCTGGTCAGAACTAAGCAGACAGACAAATACCGAGTGTGGCGCCGTCCGGCCCGACTCACAGGTTTCCTGCAGAACCTACTTGAGCAGCTCGCAGCGATGAGCGTCGTTGGACCTGTACACCGTCCTCTTCAGCAGCCGGCTCAGGTGGAGCGGGAACCAGCACAGAGCGAAGATCAGAACCAGGCAGAACACCGCCTTGGCCACTTCTCGGCGCTGCAACACAAACAGAACCTCACAAACCCGTTCTCTGTTCTGGTGACGCTGCTGTTCTCGGGTCTAGTCTCACCTGCTTCAGGTGTTCGCTCAGAGAGATCCTCAGGCTGCCCTTCTGGTGCCGCAGCATCTCGCAGGTCATCAGGCCGTAGAACAGCGCCGAGCAGGCCAGAGGCACGCAGAAGTAGAACCCAAACAGCCACCAGTCCTTGGCGTCCCGGTAGAACTGCACCAGAACACAGAGACGTGATCAGCTCAGCCGGTACTGATTATTGCTTGTTATCTGGACCATTAAACTGTAACGTCTGTGAACGCAGTAGAACCGGACTGTAGGACGGAACCTCCTTCAGAACCACATCTACTCCAGCAGAGACACAAACAGGAAGCTGAAGAACCTGGGTGCTCCAGCTGGTCTACCTCTAGTCGGTTCCGGACGTCTTTACTCTGGATCATCTAACAAACATCTGACCTGTCGTTAAGTTCACGCTGTGAAGGCTGGGTCCATCAGAACCCGTCCTCCTCAAGTCCTAGCAGAGTTCTGACTCACGGTCATGAAGGGCGTTCTGGGCTGCAGCATGCAGGTTCTCATGGTGGCGTTCTTGTAGTCGAAGGTCACCATGTCGAAGCCGACGGCCTCTGGAACGGCCAGAACCACCGACAGCAGCCAGATCACTACGATCTCCACCGCCGTTACCATGGGGACGCCCGTCCCCTGGATCCGGGACCAGGACGCCACGGCCCGGTACCTGCACAGGTGTTAGAACCTCAGCTTTACTGTGGAAGTTCTCCACGGTTACACTCACAAAGTCGGTCTCCATGCAGCTGAACACGTGAACACCAGCAGATGTTTCATGTTAATGTCCAGATTCAGAACCACTGCTGGTACCACCTGACAGGTGACGACTGTTGATCAGATTCACCTGTGAGCTGCCAGCAGCAGAACCTCAGACAGAACCCAGAGTTCAGACAGAACGTTCTGCTTTCTGTAACTTTGCCTCAAAGAGTGAAAGACTCCAGAAGAACCTGCTGGTACCAGCTGACCCGGCAGCAGGATGTTCTTCATCCTGGTTGGAACCTTTTGTTGGACTCTGGT
>NW_007578304.1:380402-382611 GCF_000690725.1 Stegastes partitus
ACAGTTTTTACCCACAATGCACCATATAACCAGCTGATGTAAACAAAGCTCCAGCTGATTGAGCACCTTGTAGACGTTGATGGGGATGTCGATGGCGATGTAGATCAGGTCTCCCAGCGCCAGGCTGGCGATCAGGGCGTTGGGTCCGTTCCTCATGGTTCGGTTCTGGCAGATGATCCGGAGCAGTGTGGCGTTCCCGACGATCCCCACGGCGAAGATCAGGCAGGACAGAACCGTGTTGATGTACTTGAAGAAGGTCTTGATGGACGTGGCCTGCAGGCAGCTGGGGGGCGCTACCGGGCGGACCAGAACCGGCCGGGTCCAGTTGGAGGAGAGTGACGGAACCTTGAGATCCGGTTTGTGCTTCGGTTTGTTTGAGTGTTTGTTCAACATCGCCTCCTTCAAAGTCTCCTGCAGGAGGTCCGTCTCTGCCTTTGGGCTTTGGCTGCGACGGTCCATCTCCGGTTCCGGAGGCAGGTCGGTGCTGAGCAGGTCGGGCAGGTCCGACATCATCAGATCTGATAGAGACAGCTCAGTCGTGAAGTTCCTGTGGCAGCCGACCGGCCCGGCACACATCAAACTGAGAACCAGCAGCACGGCGGAGAATCCAGAACCAGCTCTGATACCAGAACCTTTTCCTGTGGACTGCATCTTGGTGGCAGAACCGAACCCTGAGACAGCTGCAGAAAGCAACAGTACCAATCCAGAATGGGCTGGTTTGGACCCTGCTGTGATGCCAGAACCTTTTCAAACCCAAACTGCTGAGACTCAGAGTCAGAGTTGGGTCAGTTCTGAGGCTGACGTCAGGATGGACCAGAACCAGGAAGGTGTTCAGGGTTCTTCAGAGAACTTAGTGGTTCTGTTGTCCGGAGACACTGGAATGAAAACAGAGCACGTTTCAACAGAACCGCCGGAGAAGATTCATGAAGTTCATGCTGTGGACCAGAACGGTTCTAATTCTACGGTCTGGAGCGGTTCTGAGGCGTACTCGACCCCAGGAGAAGGCTTTCTGCTCTAAAGAGGCTCGGCAGGATGTCTGTCTGGGTTCTTTGGTTCTGTTCTGGGAGCTTCAGGAGAGGATCACGGTTCTGGCTGCTGTAGAGCAGCACCAGCAGAACACCAGTGTTTGGACTCTGGCTTCTACCGTTGGCTGGTTCTGACTAACTGGACCGGGCTCAGTGCTGCAGCTGCACAGTATGAACCAAACTTCTCTTTTATGAACTCTGGATACGCAGACATTTAAACACACGGTACCACAACCGGACTCACAGCAACTCGACAACATGGGGTTCCTGTCCACCGGCTGGTTAACGGTTAGTTAACGGCTGGTTAACGGCTGGTTAACGGTTAGTTAACAGCTGGTTAACGGTTAGTTAACGGCTGGTTAAGAGCAACAGTAACACAAATTACACAAAATGACAGAAACAGAGTCGAACCAACACCCTGGTGACACAAAGAGAACGTCTCTGGGTTCTCTCTCCTCCTTCGTGTTCTGGTTCCACAGAGCTGCAGGACTTTCTACTGCAGTGAGTCAGAACCGACTAGAACCAACCAGAACCTGCTGCTGAGCTCAGAGTTGTTCTAAAACAGCATCTGGCAGCTCTAACTCGTTTTATGAAGAAGCTGTTCTGAAGGAAGGACGGATGTTTAGTTTCCGTTTGTTCTCAGACGAGTTCCTGGAAACTGAAGGAAGCTAAAGAAGGTTAGTTAACTAGTTAACTAGTTAACTAGTTAACTAGTTAGTGCACAGAGCGGTCCAGGTGGACCTGAACAGCTCTTCTGTAACACTTTGGAGCTAAAGTCCTGCTTCACAGTTCACGTGTGGATCAGGATGAATGCTATCGGATCAGAACTCACCTGTTGAGTGTTCAGATGTCTGAGTTCAGCTGAATCCGTCAGAGGAGTCCAGAGCAGCACCGCGAGCTGTGATCGGACCCGACTGATGGAGCAGCTCCTCTGCTGCTGCTGCTAGAGGCTCCACAGCTCCTCCTCCTGCTGCTCCTCCTGCTGCTGCTGCTGCCTGAACGTCGTCTCGTAAACGCTGCAGCGACGCCGTGAACAGATTAAACTTTTACTGTGTGACGGGCTGCAGATGAAACCACCAGTTTTCCCACTTCAGACTTTACTGGTGGAGGACGGTTGTGGAAACGGAGGCAGCAGCGTTTATGGCAGCGAGTAGAGTCACTGTTCATGTGTTCACGTGTTCACG
>NW_007578304.1:383559-384584 GCF_000690725.1 Stegastes partitus
TCACGCGTTCACTGTTCACGTGTTCATGTGTTCATGTGTTCACGTGTTCATGTGTTCACGTGTTCATGTGTTCATGTGTTTACGTGTTCATGTGTTCACGTGTTCATGTGTTCATGTGTTCACGTGTTCACGTGTTCACGTGTTCATGTGTTCATGTGTTCACGTGTTTACGTGTTCACGTGTTTACGTGTTCATGTGTTCACGTGTTCATGTGTTCATGAACATGCAGCGTCCTGTCAATGAGACTTTAACTGAACATGGATGTCGGTCATGTTCTGAACCCAGAACCACCCTGAGGTTCTCTGTAGAAAATCACCAGGATTCCATCTCATATCAGAACCAGCTGTCTGACAGGTTCTGACCCGATCATCTGAGTTGAGACTCAGTCAGGAAAACTAACAAACCAGAGCTGAAACATTCTGGTTCTTCATCAAAAATGGAGTGTTTGCTCAAAGCAGGTCTGTAAATCCTAATGCGCTGAGCTGAGCTGAGCCGGCAGGACGGACCGGGTCCATTGTGAATAGTTCAACAGTCAGGTTCTGATCATCTGTTCAGCTGAACTCCAGACGTCTGTATTTCTACTGACAGTCGTCCAGTCTCTACAACCTGCGGCTATCGTTTCACAGAGTGTTCCATGATTTCACCATTTTCAGTGGTTTTGCTGCTCGGTTTCACCATGTTTGACCCGTTTTGGTTTCATGTCTCTACGGACAGAACATCTGCAGCTAGAAGCCTCTCAACATGTTCAGGTGAGCTGCAGGTGATCCAATCCTCGGATCAGGTCTTATATAAAATATTGATTCGGCTCCAAAGCTCTGGAGAAAGCGGCGCTGCTTTTACTCCCAGATGTTCACAGCTGTGTTCTGCATCGTGTCCAGAGGAAAGAGAGCTTTGGACGGGTTTCACTCCTGAACAGAACCAGTTTGTGTTCAAACATCTGCAGCACACAGTCACAGAGCATCCATCAGTCTGCTGCTCCGACACTTGGTGTGTGTTCTCACTGACCTTTGACCTGTGTGTGTGTG
>NW_007578304.1:385529-388288 GCF_000690725.1 Stegastes partitus
GACCTCCTGCTCTGCTGCTGCAGCTTTCTGACCCACATTATGAATGAAGGCTTCACAGATACTTCAGACAGAAAAGTCGACTCGTGTTCTGTGTTCAAGCTGCTGACAGAACAAACCACAGAGTGAACATTTGAACTGGAAAACTACAGTCACATAAGTCAAATCAAAAATGTGAGTGAAACATGTTGAAGTGAAACGCCGTCATGTTGCTGTGGACGTGCCACCAGACATCTGTGAGAGGGTTTTAGCTGATTTAAATCTGGTGAAGCAGTGGTTGGTTCCTGTTTGTTCAGGGTGAGAACGTTAGCTACAGGTTGGGCCTGTTTATTTACAGTTACCCTGTAAATTAATGATTTGTTTTATGATTGATTTTCATAATTGAACAAAACAGGGACAGTTGTTCCAACAATATCTAAAAACTTTGAAGAAGAAAACTGTCATTGGCTATGAATGCGCTAACTGTGCTAGCAGCTGATAGCAACAGTAAACCTGTTGCTATCATCCAGGTGCAGGCTAATAGCAGCGTTAGCATTAAGGCAGGAGTTTAGTAGTTGGACTGCAGGTCAAACTCTGGACGGTGTTGAAGGTTCTGGCCTTTTGTTCGTCCAACAACACAAGTAATTTAAGTTAGCAAAACGATTAGCATTTCTGGCTAACAAGTCCAGTATTAGTAACTGTGAGCGAGCAGGACGCTCAACACCAAAGTGTGTTTCATACAAGAAGCCTGGTGCATGCTGGAGAACATTCTCTGGTCAGATGGAGTCTAGATGTTTGGTATGAACCGGACCAGGACCACCACGGTGGATGTGTCGTCCTGACAGTGAAGCACGGCGGTGGCAGCATCATGACGTGGGCTACTGTGGGACCAAACCATGACCCAGGTCTACCTGCTTGTGTGCACTACAGCCGTCGTTCCACTTTCATCAGTGTGAGGATGTCAGAGCAGAAAACCCAGAGCAGCACCAGAGGACAGCAGCTGGACTGACTGGTGACTTTATTTCCCTGTTTGTTGGGCCTTTGTTGACTTTATTGAGGGACCAGAAGGAGTCACAGCTGCTGTAAAGACTGAAGGCTTTGAATGTGCAGCAGGAACAGACCACCAGCTGTGTGCTGCCGTTTGGTTATTAGTCTCCACGAGTGGAACAAAACGTGGTTTCATTCTCACTTTTCTCTTCAAAAGCGCTGCTGGTTAATGGACAAATTACACTCTGAACTAATTAGAACGAGAAGAACAAACGAGATGAATTCAAAGCAAATCCAGCCAGAAAGGAAACAGCTTCTGTCTGTTCCAGCCTGAACATGAAACTTTATGAGGAACTCTTTGAAGAACAGAAACATCCAGAACCTCAGAGTCAGTTTCCATCCAGCTGCGGTGACATTTAAAGGAAACGCTGAGAGACCACAGACCACCACGTGATCTCTGCCGCTCCAGCATCCAGAAGAAAACATGTAGACTCTGAGCCGAGCTGTTGTCGATGCAGACGGAACTCAGATCCAGTTCAGAGCAGCAGACAGTCCTGCAACATCTCACCGAAACGGGTCATGTCAAACCAGAACAACCCAGTCTGAACAACCCTCCTCAGAACATCTGGTTCTGTGTCTGCGGTAACTTCATTAATGACCAGAGTTCTGCCTTCAGACTGTGAATGTTCCAGAGGTCCAGCTCTTGAAGCACCAAAGAGTCTGAACACTGGACCTGGTTCTGTTCATGTCCTCTGCCAGAAGCTGGTAGCATCAGTATTATGGGATGTCTCATAGTGGTACCAATTTAATGTCTGTGACACAGAGTCATAGAAACAATCACTGGTACCCTGGATGTGGTTCTGGTTCTGATCAGTCACCAGAGGAAACTTTACAAAGTGCATTCTGGGTAAACTCTCCAGGCTCATATCAGCATGTGTGATGGTGCTGGGTCAGAACCAGTTCTAGACAATGGAAGGACCGTTTTACCTCCAGAACCTACCAGAACCATCTGTGGACAGGATCCAGTCTGAGGTTATTATAGATTAAATCAGCTGATAAAGTTCCTGTGATGTTTAAATTGGTTGCCAAGTGGTTGTTTTTACGTTCTGTGCAGTAACTATCGTTCCTGATGATGGTGAATATTTAACTTCATTCAGCCTGTTTGTTCTAGTGTCTGTCCACTCCCCGGTTCCGGTTCTGATCAGGCTGTGCGCTGGCTGGTGCAGCTTTTACATGTCTTACGGTACCTGGAGGGAAACGCGCTGCGCCTCTCCTGCAGTCTTTACGCATGCGTCGCTGCCCACGTGTCCGGAAGCAGCTCCGGCTGGTGTGTGTTTAGTGACAGCGGAGCGGAGGCAGCGGAGTTGTGGAAAGTTGTGTCCGGCCGCAGAGCGAGGAGGCCGGCGGGAGCAGCTGAGACATGGGCCTCCTGGCGAGGCTGCGGAAGGAGTGGTTCATGATCGGGCTGGTGCTGGTCATCCTGTCGGCCCGGCTGGAGCCCAGCGTCGGGGTCCGGGGAGGTGAGCTGTGGGGGCAACACTGGAGTTAGGGTTCAGCGGTCCGGCGGGGCACTCGACTAGTTAACTAACTAGTCAACGGGTCGTTCTCCGAGACCGACCGGAGCAGAACCGAGTTGAGTTCGGTTCACTTTGTTCCATGGAGTTGGTCCTGCAGAGACCGTCTGGGTCACAGCAGAGTTCTGTTCTGATGGAGGTCTGGACGGTTCACACTGGAGCCATTGAGACGGTCAGAGGGGTGTGTGTGTGTGTGTGTGTGTGTGTGTGTGTGTGTGTGTG
>NW_007578304.1:389638-391169 GCF_000690725.1 Stegastes partitus
CATTGGAGTCAGCCTGAAACAGGAAGCTGCTGTGATGAAGGCTTTATTACATGGAGGTATTGTGACCCAGTACATCTTCATCTGACTGGTTCTGTTCTGGTTTGTTGGAAACGATATAAGTTGCTATGGTTCTACCAGAACCCAGTCTCTGGTCACATCTCACCACCTGTTGAGGCTCCAACATCAGCAGAACCTGATGTGGTGAAGTTGGACCAGACAAGGTTCTGGTTCTACATGTTTAGACTAAATGTTGATGTCTAGATCATTGTTAGGAACCAGAACCTGGAGTTCACAGGTTCTAGGTGTCGGTTCTAGATGTCGGTTCTGGATGCTGGTTCTGGATGAGCAGAACTACAAGCTGCTTCATGTCTTCATGATAATTTAACAACAGATGAGTCTCACTTCCTGAATGTTTCTACACTCACGGGGCGGCTGTGGTTCTGGTGGTAGAGCGGGTCGGTCAATGATCAGGAGGTCGGCGGTTCTGTTCTGCCCTGTAACCTGTGTCATGGTCGTTGTGTTCTTCACGTTGACACTCCACCACCCGCCTGGTGTGGATGCGTATGGATGGATTGTTGAGGTGGTGGTCGGAGGGCAGGATGGCAGCCAGGCCTCTGTCAGTCTGCCCCCCCCGGGGCAACTGGGGCTACAGCCGGAGATACCACCACCGGGGTCAGTGACTGACAGTGTTCAGGGTCTCTGAGCGTCTAGAACAGTGCTGTATGAATCTCATCAATCATTAATTAGTTATTATGACACAGATACAGACATGAACACTGAACAGAGGAACTGGTGATGGTTCTTTAGATCCAGTCCAGAAGCTCTGACCCGGTGAGGACGGACTGAGGTGGATCTGGACTGAGACGATGCAGAGACATGCTTCCTGCCGTCTGTCTGTCCTCAGACTGACCTGGGATCAGCAGGTTTAGGTACAACTCCACACGCGGGTAGATGCTGCGCCGGTGTCCCGCAGCACTGTCACGTGTGTTTCCTGTGTTGTTACCGTGTGTTGCCATGGTTACAGGTGTAACTCATGCTCCTGTGTCCGTCAGGTCCGCTGAGGCCGGAGATCACCGTGGCGTACGTGGCCGTTTCTCTGATCTTCTTCAACAGTGGCCTGTCGCTGAGGACGGAGGTGAGCAACGCTGCCTTCAGGCGCTGCCTTCAGGCGCTGCAGGAAACCAGACTGACTGTGTGTGTCTGCAGGAGCTGACCAGCGCGCTGCTGCACGTCCGCCTCCACCTGTTCGTCCAGTGCTTCACCCTCGTCTTCTTCCCACTGAGCGTCTGGATGCTGATCCGGGTCCTCGAACTCACCGCCATCGACCAATGGCTGCTCAGAGGGTAGGAGGAGCTGTGTGTGTGTGTGTGTGTGTGTGTGTTAGTGTGTGTGTTACTTTGTGTGTGTTAGTGTGTGTGTGTTAGTGTGTGTTAGTGTGTGTGTTACTTTGTGTGTGTTAGTGTGTGTGTTACTTTGTGTGTGTTAGTGTGTGTGTGTTAGTGTGTGTTACTGTGTGTGTGTTAGTGTGTGT
>NW_007578304.1:392224-394423 GCF_000690725.1 Stegastes partitus
GCTGCTGCTGCTGTTTGTAAGTGTTCACACATCCTGGTTCTGATCCGCTGCTGCTGCTGATTATCTCTGAACCAAACTCCACCAAAACCCAGCAGGTTGGGCGATCCATGAACCGCTCATCAGCTTAACTCAGCACTCAGAGGGTTCTGTTTGTCATGAGCAGCTTCGGACAGAACCAGTGATGGTTCTGATGGACTATCGATGGTGAAGCCTGAAGAACAGCTCCATGTTTTGCTGTAACTCACCAACAGAACATCCTGTGGTTCTTCTGTCTCACCTTCCTGTCACGTACATGTGAGGTTCTGATTGTGTCCTCCTGCAGCTCGGTTCTTCCTCCGCGGTTCCGTTCTCGTCCATCTTCTCGCAGCTCTTCATGACGGTGGTGGTTCCTCTGGTTCTGGGGCAGGTGAGACTTGGCCCAGCTCTGCCTGTTCTGTTCTTGTGCCTGTTGGATCACCTGCTGTGGTTCTGGTTCCAGGTGTGCCGGGGTTTCCTCAGGGAGCTGCTGGAGCGCCGGAAGCCTCCGTTCGGCGCCGTCAGCAGCTGCGTCCTGCTCATGATCATCTACACGACCTTCTGCGACACCTTCAGCAACCCGGACATCGAGTTGGACCCGACCAGCCTGCTGCTGCTCGTCCTCATCAGTCAGTGAGAGGGAGGCTGGGTGTTGTTGTCAGAACCACCAGGATGCCAGATATGGTTTAGAACTGGACCTCTGGTTTAAACATGTTCTTCAGTTTGTGATCAGAACCAAGAAGTAGCTCAGAGAGCCTGGTGCTGCTCAGGATGGAGATGAGGTCTTTGTTAGTTTGCATCTGCTGTTGTTGAATTTTAGCGTGAAGCAGCTGGTTCTGACCCAGACCTACAGAGCGGCCAGTCAGCTGTATTTCCTCCTCATGACCTTCAGCCTGCTCAGCCGGGTTCTGTTTGTGTTTCTCCACAGTTTTCTCCATTCAGATCAGCTTCATGCTGCTCACCTTCGCCTTCTCCTCCAGGTGAGTCCGGTCCACTTCATCTTCACTTATCAGAACCTCTGACACCAGCTGACTGAGACTAGAGAACCAGAGCCGGTTTGTAAAGCAACATGAAATGTGTATCTAACAGTAAGATGAGGCCCAGCAGAACCACAGCTGGTGCGGTCCGGTTCTAAATGACCGTGAATATAGAACAGTGACTGAAAGTCTGAAGACGGTTCTGATAACGTTGACGAGGAACATTTGATGGAGACAGAAGTTGTTCTGACGAGTCTCACTGACGTTAAGGAGCATGAATGTGACGAGGCAGACGGATNTGTGTGTGTGTGTGTGTGTGTGTGTGTGTGTGTGTGTGTGTGGGGCCTCCCTACCTGCACACTCTGCAGTGACACGTTGCATTCAGCAGTAACGCTCCCGTGTGCGCGGCCCCGAGCATCAGCTCTCATGAAGTCTCCTCCTGACCTACCTGGAGATGTTGTGACGTGAGCTCACCTGGAGCTGCTCCACCTGACGGAGGAGGAGGAGCGAGTCTTACCTGTGATGATGAAAGCACACAGGTGGATTTATAGATGAATGTTTCGTGGTGTAGACGAGCTGCAGGATGGTGGAGAAGGAAAGACGGACCTGAAGGTCTCGGCTGACTTCATTTAAACATCCATCATCTCTCCACGGCTTAAGCCTGTCTGCAGACAGGTGTGTTTTATGTCCACCTGAGGGGAGATCAGAAGAAGCTGTTCAGAGATAAAGTCACTTTATGAGTCTTGATGAGTGCCGTCGGCTTCCTGATAAGCTGCAGTTCAACCTGAGAGGCTTCAGCTTCACGTCCTATCAGCTCAGCAGATAAACGGCTGAGCTCCTGGCAGGTGCTGCTTCAGGTGCTGCCTTCAGGTGCCCTCAGTTACCTTCAGGTGCCTTCAGGTGCCTTCAGGTGTTTTCAGGCGCCCTCAGTTACCTTCAGGTGCCTTCAGGTGTTTTCAAGTGCCTTCAGGTGTTTTCAAGTGTTTTCAGGGGCCCTCAGGGGCCTTCAGGTGCTGCTGGAAAATGCTGAACTGAGTGTTTGGTGGTTTTACAGTTAGTTTTTCTCATTTTGTCTCGTCTTCATTGCTACAAACAGGAACTTTTCCAGGTGGAGCCCAGTCAGTGTTTCTGTTGGAGTTTCTCCAAAAGGTTTGTGTTTGTTTATATGTGAGCTTTCAAAAGTTTGTCCTCTTCAGTCAGGAGACGT
>NW_007578304.1:398538-413319 GCF_000690725.1 Stegastes partitus
TGATAACGTTGACGAGGAACATTTGATGGAGACAGAAGTTGTTCTGACGAGTCTCACTGACGTTAAGGAGCATGAATGTGACGAGGCAGACGGATTGATTGATTGATTGATTGATTGATTGATTGATTGGTGGACTGATTGATTGATTGATTGGTGGACTGATTGATTGATTAGTGGACTGATTGATTGATTGTTGGACTGATTGATTGATTGATTGATTGATTGGTGGATTGATTGATTGATTGATTGGTGGACTGATTGATTGATTGATTGATTGATTGGTGGACTGATTAATTGGTGGACTGATTGATTGGTGGACTGATTGATTGGTGGACTGATTGATTGGTGGACTGATTGATTGATGGACTGATTGATTGATTGATTGATGGACTGATTGATTGATTGATTGATTGATTGATTGGTGGATTGATCGATTGATTGATTGGTGGATTGATTGATTGATTGATTGATTGATTGATTGATTGATTGATTGATTGATTAATTGATTGGTGGACTGATTAATTGGTGGACTGATTGATTGGTGGACTGATTGATTGATTGGTGGACTGATTGATTGATTGGTGGACTGATTGATTGATTGGTGGACTGATTGATTGATTGGTGGATTGATTGATGGACTGATTGATTGATTGATGGACTGATTGATTGATTGATTGATTGGTGGATTGATCGATTGATTGATTGGTGGATTGATCGATTGATTGATAGGTGGACTGATTGATTGATTGATGGACTGATGGACTGCGTTTGTGTGCAGGTCGGGTTCTGGCTTCAGTCCTTCTGATACCGTGGCCATCATGTTCTGCTCAACACACAAGTCTCTGACTCTGGGTAGGTCCAGCTCCTGGACCTGAGTCTCTGTGGGGGAGAAGCTCAGCGTCACTGGATCATGATACATGTGTATAAACCCTACAGGTGTAGCAGAGAAGGTCTCCAGCAGGTCCAGCTTCCACCCAGTCATCATGATAATAAGAATAGTCAGCAGATTCACTGTTCAGACTTGATGGGTTGACTCGTGTGTGTGTGTGTGTGTGTGTGTGTGTGTGTGTGTGTGTGTGTGTGTGTGTAGGCATCCCGATGCTGAAGATCGTGTTTGAGGGCTACCAGCATCTCTCTCTGATCTCCGTTCCTCTGCTGATCTACCATCCAGCTCAGATCTTGCTGGGATCCATCCTGGTTCCTACGATCAGAGGCTGGATGAGCAGCAGACACAAGGTACGCAACCTCTGTACAACCTCTAGAAAACCTCTACACAACCTCTGTACAACATCTAGAAAACCTCTACATAACCTCCAGACAACCTCTACACAACCTCCAGACAACCTCTACACAGTCTCTGTACAACCTCTAGAAAACCTCTACACAACCTCTGTACAACATCTAGAAAACCTCTACATAACCTCCAGACAACCTCTACACAACCTCTACACAACCTCCAGACAACCTCTACACAACCTCCAGACAACCTCTACACAACCTCTGTACAGCCTCTAGATAGCAAGTACATAACCTCTGGACAACGTCTAGACAACCTGTAGACAACGTCCTCAGTGTCCATGTCCAGAACTAACAGCTGCTTTCTTCCTCCAGTCCAGTCTGTTGTTGAGGTGAATCCAGTTGTTCTGAGTGAGTAGAAACCTGCTGGACCTCTGGACTCATTATTAATGATAATAATAATTATTGTATTAATTACTAGTGTTAATCAGATGGTGTGATAAATGAACAGACTGATTACAATCACGTTAATAATTCATGAAGCTTGTATTTTATTAAAACGAGTTAAATTAGAGAAAACTGGCGTCAGACCAAAGACAGAAAACAAACGTGTGACCCATTCATCAGCTCTTGTCACTTCTCTTCCTGTAATGCTGATCCAATGCGTTAAAGTGATGCTTTGTTTCATAATTCTGATTTCTGAAGACTTTATACCACAACATGTCACTAAAATTCATTTATTAACGTCCCACCTGTTGATCACAGTACATTCATTATTTATTATTATTAATGATGAATAATTAGCACATCCTTTTGACTCTTTATTCTCATAATCCAGGTTATTTTTAATCTCAGTGATCTTTTCCTTTTGATGATCAACGTCATCATTTAGATTTTTTTAATATCATAATAATAATGAATCACAGTCATTTTTCAGCTGATTTAAATGAACTTTCATGTTTGTCTCATGTCCAGCTTTACTTTGTATAAATGAACATGTGATGGTGAAGACCCGTTTACAGACTCGTTAGCGCCCCGTGTTCGTCTACAGCTTGATTTCATAGTCCAGGTGTCTAATGATGACTGAACCAGCCAGCAGAGGAACAAACCCCTTGTTTTAGTTGTACTGATGTCGGTCCTGAGTGCAGCAGCGCCTCCTGCTGGCAGAAATCAGGCTCACTGATACACTCACTTATTGGTGATAAGATTCTCCTTTTAATGAATTAAACAAGCAGCTTCTCCTCGTTACCTCGGCGCAGTGGACCGTCTGAACCCTGTAACAGCTCCTGGTTGTTTTAAGTCCTCGAGCTTCATGTTTCAGCATCAAGTCCTGCAGCTGTGTGGAACCGGAACCACATGAAGGAGGAGACAGAACTCGGAGACTCGGTCAGAACGATGGAGACCAGAGACAAGAGATGCTTCTGTAGTGATTTATTTATTTCAACTATTTACAGTTTTAATTAGTTTCATCCTCGTCTCCTGTCGGTGGAAACGGTTCACCTGAAAACCTTTCACAGCTGAGTCGTGGCTTCACCTGTGTGCTGAGGAGGGAAGAACCTGGTTGTTCCACAGAACCTTGTCAGAGCAGAAGAAGTTGTATCAGGATGTGAAGCTCAGCTCTGGAACCAACATGTCACATCTCACAGACCGTCATGGAACAGCTGTTTGTCTGTTTCTACTGTTTCCGGCTGATAAATGGAGTCATTAGTCGTTTATGTTCTTTATGCTTGAGGATAACGGGCCGACCCAACACAGCGGCTGCTTTCAGGGTTCAGACGGTGAAACGCTGCATTTACTAAATACTCCCAGTTTAATCTGACGGACACACAGAGCGCCCAGTGTTCAGTCCGTCATCGTTCTGCTGTTGACTGGTTCATCCCCTGATGATGATGGTGGTGGTGGTGATGAAGGTTATGATGATGAAGGTGATGGTGGTGGTGATGAAGGTGACGGTGTGTTTAATCACCAGACTTGCCGTCAAATGTGTCGGCCCGGTTCTGCAGCCTGACGGTGCTCGTGTTGTGTGTCCAGGCGGTGAAGCTGTCGGCTCTTCAGCCCGTCTGACGATGAAGAACCAGAGCCAGAACTGGATGTTGCTGAAGCGGATCGCGGCGGAGGGATACATCAGTGCCTTATTACAACCAACAGAGACCTCAGCGTGGCGGAGAGGACGAGGATCACCTCCACCTCTGCTATGAAGAGAAACTCGTATTGCCATCATATATACTGTTTTATATTTCAAAGAAGCACATGTTTTATTTTTATATGGAATATCCTGAAAATTGCTACAGAATGAGGACGGCTGTGTTTTCTAGTTTTGCTCTGAGCTCTGTGGCCTGTTACTGGGAGCTCTGGGACCATCTCCTTCCTGTCTTCTTATTTTTCTACTCTGACTGTCTGTTACTGCCAGAAAGTGAAGTTTGTTACGTTATCGTGTTATTCGCTGTGTTGTCCGACGTTAACATGTTGAATAATACGAGCTGTTGGGTTCGTGACCTCCTGAAATAACTCGTGTCTGTAGAAAGAGTCGCGAGCTGAAAGATTCTCTGTCCAACAGGCCGGCAGCAGGAAGTCGGACCAACAGGCAGCCCGTTCACCGGATCTCAGTGTTTTACTACAACTCCTTTGTAGCGTTAGTCGTAGATTTTCTGGTTTATGTTCTTGTCTCCATCAGATTCCTCTCAACAGCATTCACTGTTTGGGTTCTAACCGGTCCACAAGGGCATTTTTAACTTGGACCAAGAGGCAGCACAGAGAAAAGTCTGAAACATTCAGTAACCAGCTAAATGTACGTCTGTACGCAGACGATGCTATATTATACACATTAGCATGTTACACAAACCAAAGTCGGGTTCAAATGCATCATCAGAACCAAATGTACGTCTGTACGCAGACGACACTCTGTTCTCAGTAAGTTCTGTCGTTTCTTATTCCGCCAACCAAAGTCCGGTTTAAAGACATAGATGTTCTGTAAACATTCTTGCTGTTGTGATCCGACAGGATTTTTGCTGAAACTATCTGATCTGCTGGAACATGATTACCATATTCAGAGGCGTGACAGTGAATGCATCGTCATCACAACCACTGACAGACTGTTATTATCCCGACCAGAACCACAGTATTTCCTCTATGGACCAAACGGACTTTGCTCAGGGGCACTCAGGCAGCATCTCTGTTGTTTCCTGTTTCACGAGCAGCCTTACGTTCTGAGTCTGGACTCTGATGAAAGCCCAACCTGCTCCCGGTCAGCAGACACCTGGAGGTTCATCTCTGGGCAGCTAGCTTTAGCTTGTAGCACAGATGACTGTAGCAGCCTCCTGAACAGCCGCTGCTGGTTGTAGCGCTGCTGGTTGTGTTGTTGGAGTGAAGTCCAGCCTGTGAGCCGCTGATCTGCTCTCAGTAACCTGGTGTCAGGGAAAGTTCTACATCCACAGCTTCCAGGATGAATCCATTATTTTAGGTGTTAGGAGGAACAGACGACCTACAGCACCCTGTGGTTTCCTGTCTGGGTCTCGTTTATTTACCGTTTACTGGGCTAACATCATGTCACAGAGGTGGTCAGTGTCACTGCGTTTAGTTCAAACACAGCTCAGCCAACACAGCAGACGGAGGTGAAGCTTTGTCCATCTGAGACCTTCAGGGGCCTTCTGTTTGGCCGTAGTCATATACTCTGGATATTTAAAACGCTATCTGTGAAATGCTCTTTGAGATACATTTTCAGCAGTTTTTTTTTCACCCATTAACATTTGAGGCCCACCTACAAAGTGGGATCTGAAGATGATTAAATATCCCGTCCAGAACTTGGATCAGATGTTCTATCAGTAGTTTAGTTTTATTGGAGCAACATGTCAGACCTGCTCAACCACGTGTTGCAGTTCAGCCAAACTACCTTTTGTGACCCAGAGTTTCATATTAAAGTATTCTGTGTTTAGTTCTATATAATGGTAGCTACGTGTGGTTCAGGAAACATCTCCAGGTCACTTCTGCTGTCAGCCTTTTGTTGATATGAGTCCGAAGACGGAACTTTTCAAGATGTCTTCAATTTGTTTTCACATTTTCAACTCATCCATAATCAGATTATTGATCTGTTGTCCAACATGACAGGTTCTGGATCAGCGACATGATGAGAAACAACAGAGAACATTTCAGGTTTTTGTCTTTAAAAAATAATCCCATGAAATCATCTCTGAACGTATTTGATGAATCAAGTTCAAATTTCACAGATATCTTTGTAAATATCTGTAGTTTATGTAGACATGTGAGTCGTGTTTGTTCAGCTGGAGGTTCTGATGTTGTGAGTTGGAGGTTCTGATGTTGTGAGCTGCAGCCTCTGAGGTTTGACGGCTGCATAGTTTCAGACTTCAGCCACAGTTTAAACGCTGGACTAGTTAGAGCTGGTGACCTGGTTAGCAGACAGGGGACTGACTTTGAGTCCAGTATTCTCTCTTTCAGCTCTGTTTTGGTCTCCACCACCTTCTGAAGGAAATATTGGCTCTCGATCCTTTTTGGATTTATGTACTTATTAAATTTTAAATATATACGTAGAACAAATATTTACGTAGCATGAACAGAAAGCTAAAGGTGCGTTCACATCCCAACACCTGCAGTAGCAGAAACCTCCGTTTCACTCGACTGTTAACTGCTGGAGGCATAAAGTCCAACAGGTGGAGTTTAGTTACAAACAGTTTTAGTTACTAACCTCTGAAATGTTCAGCTTTAAGAACGTTAGACTGGTGATTGAACTGTGTCACCGTGTTGCAGAATCTTTAACTGATCCGATCGGTGAGTGGATCTGAACGTCATCAGGTCGTTACCTGAGAATGTACGGACTCTGTTACTGGGCGGTTTGGAGGCTGCAGCCATGTGATTGGTTGTCCAGGTGACGGTGGCGTTTACAGTCTTTACCTGTTTACAGTGTGATTGTTCTACCTGAGCTTTACGTACGTCACTGTGTGGGTCTGTTCTTGTGCTCGATGATTAAAAAATACAAGGAAATGAACACTGTTTTTTTTTTTTTTTCTGTGGCACACTGCCTCCCCTGCAGGGTGGCGCAGTGGTTAGCACCGTGGCCTCACAGCTAGAAGGTCGCCGGTTGGCGTCCTGGTGAGGACACCCGGGATCTTACTGCGTGGAGTCTCCATGTTCTCCCCGTGCAGCGTGGGTTCTCTCCGGGTTCTCCGGCTTCCTCCCACAGTCCAGAAACATGCTGAGGTTAATTGGTGATTGTAAATTGTCCGTAGGTGTGAATGTGAGTGTGCTTGGTTGTCTGTCTCTAAGTGTAGCCCTGTGATAGACTGGTGACCTGTCCAGGTGAACCTGCCTTCACCCTGAGTCAGCTGGGATAGACTCCGCCCCCCATGACCCTAGTGAGGATGAAGGTGTAGAGATGATGGATGGATGGACACTGCCTCTCTCTGGACAGGTACGGTAACAGCAGGGCCTTCAGTCAGCTTCTTAAGTGTTCAGCTGTTAGCAGCAAATGTTCTGGACGGCTCGTTGGATTGACTGTCATCCATCAGTAAACACCTGCAGTCAGTGTCCTGCTCCTGACGTCTTCATCAGCGCTCGTCCTCTGATGTGGAGGAAACCCTGTGTTTGTCGGCTCAGGAGCTCCTCTGACCCGATTCTTCTGGACAGACGGCTCTTCTGTCACTTCATTTGGAAGAAGCCTGGACGTCCTGCCGGCTCTGCGCCTTTGTGCTGCTTTGACCACAGAAACCAAACCAGAACAGCTGCAGTGGATGATGCTGGACTCAAGCTGATCATCAGTGATAACAACATGAGACAAGACAAGTGAATGTTGGTGATCAGCAGATGGACCTGTTTCACGTCAGGACAAAATCTGAGTGCAGTGATCTAAACATCAGTTACACGATCAGCATACAAATCCTTTATTTATTCAGTCTAAACGTGGCTCGCTGTCTTCACGCTGAGGCTCCTCCCCACGCTGTCATGCTGCAGACCAAACGTAGAACACAACGTGCACCTGACGGTTTGCTCATCGTGTTGCTAACTTCCTGTTTTCTGTCTGAAGGCAGACTGTAGCTTTAGTTTACTGAACATATCGGCAGAAAAACGTCCTGAGATTCAGAACGATCTGGCCAACAGTGTTTTCTTGAGCAGAAGTTCACAACCTATAAAACACTTGTCATGTGATGCAAGAAGCTTCAAACAGTGACGAAGCAGACGGTTGGATAAAGATCTAAAACTGTGACCTCCACAGTCTGACTGGTCTCAGTCAACATCAGGTTCAGCTCAAAGGTTGAGATGATTCATCCTCTGAGGATCATGAACATCCACAGTCAGTCTGACAGGTAAAGAAACTCAGGTCAGGTATATCTGCAAAAACACCTTTATTTCATTCATTTACTGTCTTCATGTTTATGCTTCAGGGTACTGTAAGGTAGCTTAGCTTAGAGGCGAACCAGAGAGACATGCTAAGCTAACTAGCTAGCACTAAACATATTGATATTGTATGAGTTTGTCTCCTGACCAGAGTTCTACCTTCAGACTGTGAATGTTCCAGAGGTCCAGGTCCTTCAAGTCCACAGAGGAGGGTCCAGATTGATCACCTTAATGGACTTTTTCCATCATTTCTGAGCCTCAGAACTTCATCAGTCCAGCAGATAGACACATGACATTTAGGAGGAAGAACACATCTGGGTTCTGCTAGAACCTGACACCAGATCATTTCTACATCCATCCAGGTGTCTCAGTCTGAACACTGGACCTGGTTCTGTTCAGCACCGTGTTTTTTTGTTTTACAGCCAGAAGCTAAAATGATGGAAAAAGTCCATTAAGGTGATCAATCTGGACCCTCCTCTGTGGACTTCAAGGCCCTGGACCTCTGGAACATTCACAGCCTGAAGGTAGAACTCTGCAGAGAGGTTCTGGTATCTGTCTGTGTTGTCAGTCTCGTTTCAGTCTCCAGGTGGCGCCAGTATGTCGTACTCTGCCAGCAGCACAAAGCTGTTCTCTCTGATTTTGCGGACCCGGACCAGATCTCCACATTCCTGGACCTGGATCATCCCCCTCTGTCCTCTGCCATACTCCCTCTCCCTGTCGTTAAGCGTCACCTCGGTCCGTTTGCTGCAGGCCTGCCGGTACATGTACCGAACCCCCACCACCAGAACCATGCCCAGCCCGGCCGAGCAGCCGAGCAGCATGCCCAGCTCCCAGGCACTGTGTCTGGGGATGATGTCCGGATACTTCCCCTCCTTGTCTGGAGCTCCGGACGGATTGGAGGGACGTTTGGGTTTTGTATCGGTTTCTGGAAGGTTTGGTTTCAACTCAGAACCAAGATTTGGCTTAAGGTTTGGATGAGGTTTGGGGTTTGGGTAAACAGCTGTTCTTAGTGTCGGAGGGTTGAGGCTGGACTCCGGTTCAGATGATGTAATGTGGTTCTGCATTAGTAACCTCTGACCTACTGTCAGTTCCTGGGAGGGAACCGGGGATGAGGAGGACGTGAAGGAGTTGTATAGAGATCGACGAGCCGGAGAAGGTCCTGGGTGAGGGGAGGTGACGGACCAGGTGACTGATGATGGTGAAAAGGAAGAAGATGTGGAGTTTGAAGAAGGAGGCAATATGGAAGAAGATCCCAAAGAAGCTGAAGAAGGAGTTGCCGAGTTGGTGGAAGAAGAAGGCAAGGTTGGATTTGTGACACGCTGGGAAGAGGAAGAAGTAGATAAAGGAAGCAGTGAAATCATCGGAGCCGGTGATGAATAGTTGGAGGAGGTTGGAGAAGATTTGGTCAAGGAGGAAGTTAAATGAGGAGGACTGGAGACTGGGGAAGGAGAAGGGAGGGCAGGAAGAGCTGCAGCTGTTTTAGGTTGATTCTTCATGAAGGAGGAGGAAGAACGGATGAACAATGTTGACCTGACGGACGGAGGCATCGATACCACTGGTCCAGGCGGATGTAGAGGAGCGATGGAGCTCAGCTGAGCAACAGAAGAGGAGAGCACAGACAAGGACGAGGATGAAGAGCTGAGGCTGGTAGATTCAGAAAGAGACGAAGGAGTGGCTGAAGAAGCAGAAGCAAAGATTGGATCCATGGTTGTGATCTCTGGTTGAGACCTAAGATGTTCCAGTGTGAAACCTCGGTTCGACCTGAGAGTGTTGAAAGGTCGGGGAGTTACTGGAGTTAGCTTCTGTCCAGGTTGAGACCACGGTTGGGGAGAAAAGATGGAAGCCTCAGATGGTATCTCAGACTGAAGCTTGTCTGTTTTAAGAAAGCTAACTTTGGTTTGAGTCTGAGTTGTAGTTTGTTGGTGAAAGCTGTCTGTAGATGGAGGCTGACTTGTGGATCCAGATGGAGTGTTTTGAGGCTGACGTAGAGGATGGAGGGACAGAAGGTGGTTCTGAGGAAGGGATGAAGCTCTGTTGGACTGTAGGATGGGAGATTCAGACGGCAGGGCAGGGTTTGAAGAAGTTCCAGACTGAGAATGGGTCTTGGATGAAGATGTTTGGGGGAACAGAAAGGTTGGACTGGTAACAGTTTGGAGAACAAGTTTGTATGTAGAACCCTGAAACTGGAGAGGCTTTGGTGAAGAAGTTTGGAGGTGAAGATTGGTAGACTGGCTCACTGTTTCTGCTCTGATTGAATTTGTTTGGGACTCAGTTGGACCTTTCCGGGTCTGTGCAGAACTTTGTTTCTGAGTTGGTCCTCTTGGATTCTCAGAAGTGGATCTCTGGGTGTTTGTATTGGGTAAAGGTACAGCTAAGGGGGTGGTTTCGGTGGGTAGGTGTAGATCTTTGCTCTCCGTCAGATGAATGGGGGCAGCAGGGCTCTCTGAAGTCTGCTCTGTGGTGTCTGTTGAAACTGTGGTGGCAGCATCCAAACCTCCAGCCTTAGCTGAGGAGAAAGCTGTGAAAGAAGGGAAGCTCCTGGAGTCCTCGGGTTGAGTATCGGGGTCAAAGCCTTCAGCTGCACGTGGAGAAGGTCCTGAAGGGGCATCAGTGTCATTCTGAAGAGGTCCTAAAGCCGTAGCGTTGTTCCTCCCACTGATCACCTGATTGGTCGGAGAGGCAGCTCTGAGGGAAGTCACAGAGCTGCTCGTCTCCATCGCCGGATCGGGGACTTCTGTCAGGGTGTCCAGAGGTTTGTAGATCTGAGTTCCTCTGATTGTTCCTGTGGAGGGTCTTGCAGAGGAACCAGCTGTGTTGTGCTGGTTTGATGCTCTGAGAGCTGCAACAAGGTGAGAACAGACCAGGTTAGTGATGATGGAGTCTGCATTTGACAACACTGTGCAGGTTTTCCTACCTGGCCAGACGGCAACTTCACCTCCCTGCACTGTAGAAACTGTACTCGCTCCCTCCTTCCATGCAGCATTGATCCCACGCCAACGCCAACTCCCATCATGCACCACTGCAGACTCAATACCTGCCCAGTACACAAAGTAGGACTGCACCACTGTGATGCTGCAACAGAGAACAGAGTTAGTGTAAATAAAAAGTAGAAAAATCTGCAAAACGCCAGTTTGGTTATAATATATGTACATTACAGTAATAACAACCAGGTCCAGTGTTCAGACTGAGACACCTGGATGGATGTAGAACTGATCTGGTGTCAGGTTCTAGCAGAACCCAGATGTGTTCTTCCTCCTAAATGTCATGTGTCTATCTGCTGTTCTGATGAAGTTCTGAGGCTCAGAAATGATGGAAAAAGTCCAATAAAGTGATCAATCTGGACCCTCCTCTGTGGACTTGAAGGACCTGGACCTCTGGAACATTCACAGTCTGAAGGTAGAACTCTGGTCAGTAGATAAAGGTGCTGCAGCTAGGTTCTGAGGGGGTTGGGGAGGACCTCTGTTCTGGTTTGGACCTGTTCAACTGTATCTAGACTCACTAGAACCGGATGTCTCCCGTCGGAACATCCGGAGCTCTCCACACAAACGACAGGTTTCTCTTCAGCTGTTTGTCGGAGTGAGTGACGGCGTCGCCCTCCGACAGGCAGTGCAGTTTGTGAGTGCCGGGTGGAGTCAGAGTCCAGGAGCCGCCAACCAGCACCGGTGACCCGACCCGGACCCCAGAACCTCCGTCAGCCCGACTTCTGCTTCCCTCCACACTGCGAACCTGGAGCAGGAAACCCATGAAGTCCCGAGAGCCTCGCACCATCACTGGAACCAAGACACCAGCAGGTTAGTTGGACTGTAACGAGTTAGTTAACCAGTCAGTGAGGCAAATACTGGTTAACTAGTACCTGTGACTAGCTGTCCAGACAGGTTAGTTGGACCGTAACGGGTGAGTTACCTAGTCAGTGAGGTTAATGGAGGTTAGCTAGTACCTGTGACTAGCTATCTGGGCAGGTTAGTTGGACTGTAATGAGTTAGTTAACTAGTACCTGTGACTAGCTATCCGGGCAGGTTAGTTGGACCGTAACGAGTTAGTTAACTAGTACCTGTGACTAGCTGTCCGGGCAGGTAGGAGGAGGGGGATGTGCGAATCGACACGTAGCTTTGCCGGGGGTCCTGAGGATGAGCCCGGATGTGGACAGGAGTCATTCCCTGGCAGGAGGCGGGGCTTGCTCCACGGGAAAACGGCGAGGTGGGCGGAGCCAGTGAGAGCAAGACCACGCCCAACCTGAAGCACCACATCTAAACACACATTTAATGTTTCAGTCGACATGAAGAACCTCTGAGAAGATTTCTGAGCAGCTCATCGCGAAAACACAACAAAGCAACAAAATGAGACAAAAGGAGACACAAACCAACCACAGAGACACAAACCAACCACAGGGACACAAACCAACCACAGACACACAAACCAACCACAGAGACACAAACCAACCACAGACACACAAACCAACCACAGAGACACAAACCAACCACAGAGACACAAACCAACCACAGACACACAAAACAACCACAGAGACACAAACCAACCACAGGGACACAAACCAACCACAGCGAGATGGAAAACCTCCGGCTGACGCAAAACGACCAATAAAAACCAGAAAACTGCAGCAAAGAGGCAGAAAATGTTCAGTATGAGAAGCAACCTGAGAACAGATGCAGACCAACATGAAGCAACACAAACTGAATGAGAAGAGAAGCTCCTCAGAGAGTCAGAGCTTCCAGCCGTGAGCAGCTGAAGCTGGGCAGCGTGTCGCGTGTTCACCGTCTGTGGACGCTCAGAAACTCGGCCGTGGACTCGTTGGTTCCACGCTTTTATGTTTCTATCAAACAAAGACATTCAGCTTCTTTTTTTGTATTTTTTCTGAGTCCAACCGACAGAAGACGTTTCTGTTCTGACTGTTTTTTTCTCCTAAAACATCTTCAGCGCTGTCAGATCGTATTTCTTGTTTGACTTGTTTCGTTTCTGTCGTTAGAGAAGCTGCCGTTTTCACTGAAGACGTCTTCATGAATAAACGAGTCCACAGTGAATGAAAATGACACAAAGATGAGGCGTTAGGGTCAGTAAACCATGAAACACCAGCATCAACACTGAACGTTCTATTGTGGTTCTTATTATGTTCTGTTCTATCCAGATGAACGGGTGAGGTTCTTACCGTCGCCGACCGGCTGCTGCGTGGCTCTGAGGCTCTGGTCCTGCTGCTCAGACGCTGTCGGAGGAGCAGAGTTTGTTCTGAGGATTAAAGTTTCAGGATGTGGAGGCAGCAGGAGCAGCGTAGAACCAGAACACACAGAGCTGCAGGAGGATCCAGTCTGTTCAGGATCCAGGAGCTCTGGTGAGCGTTCTGGGTTCATGTGGCCACACAGCTCTTCTTGTGAAGCTGCTTCATTCAGTCCCAGTTATTTAACCGTCACCAGCTCTGCTGCTGCTTCACTGGCTGGAGTTGGGTCAGGTTCTGATTCTGAACCTA
The DNA here is from genome assembly GCF_000690725.1 of Stegastes partitus. Classification (NCBI taxonomy): domain Eukaryota; kingdom Metazoa; phylum Chordata; class Actinopteri; family Pomacentridae; genus Stegastes; species Stegastes partitus. Next base: position 411,596 of record NW_007578304.1, read on the forward strand.
AAAACTCTGTAAAGCTGCAGCTGCTCTCAGTTTACAGGCTGAAGGTTCATCAGAACCATGAACAGCAGATTAAAGGTCAGTCAAAAGAAACTCCGTTAGAGAAGCAACAGAATCAGTTCGTCTCACAAAAAACAAACTTCATCAGTTTATCAGAAACGAATTTGTATCTGGAGACGAAGTTCTAACGTCCAGCTTCACACTGGACCAGACGGCTGGTACACCAGGTCCAGGTCCAGGTCCAGGTCCTGTCACCGTCACATGGATGACAGTCTCATAGATTATTGGTCATTCAATGTGTTCAACACTTCAGTATTATATATGTGTTTATATGTATATTTATATACACACACACACACACACACACACACACACACATATATATATATGTGTGTGTGTGTGTGTGTGTGTGTTCCCTTCAGCCTCGGCTGCTTTTATCATCTTCAGTGCTGATAAAGTCAAAAACAATCAGATGAAGCTCAGACATGAGATCCTCCATCAAGACGTTTTTATTCATGTGCAGCTTTTCTAATGAAAGAAACCTCCAGAACCACAGCTGAGAAGTTCTGTCAGAACATTCCAGTTCAACACGGGTCGGTCTTCACGCTGTTCAGGTCACCTTCTGATTTCATCTCCACCTGAACCCAAACTTTGGGTCCGTTCCAGTCTTCAGGTTCTGGTGCTGTCGGACTGCTGCGCAGACAGCTGACTGGAGGTGTGTGTCTGTTCTGTGTGCTGTGGTTCTGGACCAGGATGCAAACCAGCTGCTTCACCTCCTCCAGGATCTCTGCCTGCAGCAGGAACCGGCCGGACTGTGATCCGTCTATGTGGTCTGACCAGAACCTATCGTGTTCTGACCAGAACCCGTCCATTGTTTCTGTTCACATTTAATTCTTTTAGTTTGTGTCTCATTCAGTCTGTGTGGGTCGGTTAGTCAGGGTTAGGGTTAGTCAGGGTTAGGGTTAGTTTAGGTTAGTTAAGGTTAGTCAGGATTAGTTAGAGTTAGTTCGGGCTAGTCAGGGTTAGTTAAGGTTAGTCAGGGTTAGGGTTAGTCAGGGTTAGTTTGGGTTAGTTTGGGTTAGTTAGGCTCAGGTCTGAGGTGTTCTAGTCCCAGGTTCATGGTGTTGGGCTCATGCCTGACCAGGTGAGAGTCCAGTCTTCAGGTGGAACCTCTCTTACTCTGGTCCACTCTGACAAAGAACACAGTCCGGTTCCTTTCCAGGACTCTGGTTCCAGAACCTTTGCTGTGCATAGAGATGAGTCCAACTCCGTCTATCTGGTACCGTCCACCTCCTGCACCAGACAGGTGATGGACCCCGAGTCCACAGGCAGCAGAACCACGTGGTTCTTTCAGACCAGGACCGGCCCTCACCGGACCTCCAGGAGTCCAAATGACTACAGAACCCATGATGAGAACGTCTGGAACCAACCAGGTAACCAGCAAGTTAGTTTGTGGTACCGGAGCTGCTGGTTCATCCGCTGGCAACCAGCTAACCAGCTAACCAGCTAACCGGGTAACCAGCTAACCAGCTAACCGGGTAACCAGCTAACCAGCTAACCAGCTAACCAGCTAACCTGGTAACCAGCTAACCAGCCTGACTTTAACCAACGCTGAACTATCTGTTGATGCAACGTTGTCATGACAACCAACAGAACAACTAAACATCCAGTCAGAGACGGAACTGGTTCCTGGTCATGTTTGGACCGGACACACACACACACACACA